>NC_046169.1:48700-55240 GCF_011064425.1 Rattus rattus | reverse complement strand
GGCAAGTGATAATGAGGAGTCTTATTATTTGGATGAGCCATTGAAAACAGAAGAACTACCACCAATTGAAGGGGGCATCCACTTTGAGTGGCCCCAGCCCTCACTGGGGCTCTCTGTAGAATTGAGGTAGAATATTCCAGTTGTACAGACCATTCACGGCTAGTGCCCACTTGAACCTGAGAGGTGATACCAACACTGATGTACAAGGAGCTTGGTAGCTCACAGTGAACATCACAGTATATTCCACTGAGTAGCTCAAGAGTTCCAAGATTGCTTGAGGAGCGCACCAGTCCACATGGGAGAGTAAGCAGGTTCAGGAGCAGTTGGATCCCACTGGCATTTTGGGCAAGGTAGGTTAATCAGAGAAGAGACCATAGGAGGAAAAGCATCTGGTCAGCAGAAAATTCTGGTCTTGGAGCTAGTAGCTGGGGAATGGACCTGAATGAGTGTGAAAGATTTAAACCTGTAACCCAAGAACCTAGCGCTAGAGAGAGGGGCTTTGGCGAGCTGCTGTTGATGGAGTCCATTGGCTCTATCATCCTTTCCCTGAGGGTTGTGGCTGGTAAAGGGGGATGTTGAGGAAGGCATCAGACACAAGCTCAGTGACCCTGGTGGTTGAAGGCTGGACCACTGGGTGTTTGGATGGTTGGCAGCATGACAAACCAAAATTGTGTGTTCAAGGAGAACCTGAGCCACTGTATCTGTTGTTTTCCTGGAGGTAGGGGGAGAACAACACCACCCCATAGAGATGTCCACAAGGGTTAGGGCGATAGCATAACTTTATATAGTGGTCATATGGGTGACCAATCTCCCAATCTTGGCTCACTTGGTGTCCCTTGGAGCAAGTACAGGAACTGGTGTATCTGGAATGCCCCCTGCGGGGCATAGCCTTAGCACATGTCAGCAGGAAGAGGGATGGAAAATGTGGACTCTGAGGTCAAAAGAGGAGCTAAAAAGTGAATGAACTTTGGGCCCCAATGTGTAGCATTTCGTGTATATCAAAGATGATGAAGAGCAATCTGATTCTAAGGAAGATAAAGTTGTTGTTCATATAGAACTAGCCATCCTTTTGTCTGTAGACTGTATTCAGAGTCACCTTCTTCTGTTGGCATTCCCAACAACAGGAGGTCTCCCAGAAAGGGGCTGTCCTATGAACCGGTGGAGTTGAGATCAGCCCTTACTTGTGTCATCCCTAGCATTGCTCAGATCATGAGCATTGGGGCTTCTCTACAGCTTTGGGCAGGAAATGAGGGAGTAACAAAGGGAGGTAGGACAGGGAGTAGGATCGCAATGCTTAAGGTAGGACTGGAGGTCACGTAATTTGGAAGTTTTCAGAACAGGATGAAAGGCTTGGGCCATGGGCCCAAGGAGGGAAAAGGAAGAATGATTCAGAGGGACTGAGAGGAGATGGATGGAGTATATACGATAGACTGGAAACAGGAGGTGAACTTGAGGGCTTTGGGTGAGTTCTGGTTGCACACTAGGGTTCTCAACTCAGGCTGCCATCCATATGCACCTGATGGGGATCTAGCTGTTTGGACAAAAAGACTGTGTCTTGGAAGACCCAACAAGTTGAGGCTGGAACACCTGAGCCGCTCCATCCTCTCATCTGTAACGAGGTGAGTAGGGGCAGGTGGAGTGGGCGTGCATTTGAGAGTGCCAGGACAGAGGCCAAGTGGAGGGTGTCTTGAAACAAAAAAAGAAGTAATGGCAACCATGACTGGGTCCGTGAGGGGCTGGGTGGGGTCTCTCTGGCTGCCTGATATAGGGGCTTAGCTGTAATGGCAAAATTAGGGATCCAGTGACAGAAGAATCCCAAAATTTAAGGATCTGATCTCCTGTGGTTGCAAACCCCCTAAGCTCAGACTCAGAATCTTGAATTAAGTGGAAGGCACCAGAAAGTTTGCACTGAGAGTGTTGGCAAGGTGAATTATCGAAACCAGGAGTCTTGGAGGGTAGGAAATGGGTAATGATAGACTTGAGACTATGGTGGTGCTTTTCAGAGTTTGAAAACTGGGATCTAGAAGGGAAAGAAGAGGGGTCATTAAAGTGGATTTAGACCAGCTGGTGGTGGGTAGCAATCACCAGTGTGGAGCTATCTCATGCGTGGGGGTCAAACAGATTTAGTATTACTGGAGTTGGGATCTGTGAGGCAACCAGGGGAAGAGGAAGATTGGGAGTCAGGAGAGATTATAGAAACCAAGAAAGGGTGGCCCAAAGCAGCGAAATATTGTGGAAATATTAAATCCTGCCCAGGGGTTTTCTGCCCCACCTAGAGTTATTGAGTTCCCCAGATATAAAACACACACACGCAGCCCCATATTTACAATAAATCTTCGTAGCCCAGCGTAGGGCAGCAGATGCCTACCTCTATGCTATTGAATTGCTTTCCTATTGATAACCGTGGGTTATGACAATTTACTATGTTCCAGCTGAACTGTTCTTAACTCCAATTGAGAAGCCCTCAGGGTCACACTCTCTTGACTCTTAACCCATGTTGGCTCTCTTCTCTCTTGCACCTTCCTCTTCCCCTTGTGGTCCTCCTCCAACCCTAAACCCAAGAAACTTAAACCCCACCTATGTCTTTTCTACCCGGCTATTACCTGTTGGCATCTTTATTTACCAATCACAATTGACTGAGGGCAGAGTCACTTAGCTGCTCCCGAGCTCCCCAGCAGCTCCCGAGCAGCTCCCGAGCAGCTCCCGAGCAGCTCCCGAGCAGCTCCCCAGCTGCCAAGCTGCCGAGATCCCGAGCTCCTCCAAAGCTCCTCCCGAACTCCTCCTGAGCTCCCGAGCTCCTCCCGAGCTCCTCCGGAGCAGCTCCCGAGCAGCTCCCGAGCTCCTCCCGAGCTCCTCCGGAGATGCTCCCGAGATGCTCCTCCCGAGCTCCTCCCGAGCTGCTCCAGAGTTCCTCCAGAGTTCCTCCCCAGCTGCTCCCGACCTGCTCCCGAGCTCCGCCCCACCTTCCCCGCCCCCCCCGCCCGAGCTCCTCATGAATTCCTCACGAGCTGCTCCCGAGCTGCCCCCGAGCAGCTCCTGAACAGCTCCCGAGCTCCCGAGCAGCTCCCGAGCTCCCGAGCAGCTCCCTAGTTCCCAGGCAGCTCCATTGCTCCCAAGCAGCTCCTGAGCAGCTCCTGAGCTCCCGAGCTGCCGAGCTGCTCCCAAGCTGCACCGGAGCACCTCCCGAGCAGCTCCCGAGCCGCTCACGAGCTCCTCCCGAGCTGCTCCAGAGTTCCTCCCGAGCTCCTCCCGAGCCTCTCACGAGCTCCTCCCGAGCCGCTCCAGAGTTCCTCCCGAGCTCCCGAGCTCCACCTGAGCTCCTACCGAGCTCCTACCGAGCTCCTCCCGAGCTGCTCCGGTCAGCTCCCGAGCAGCTCCCGAGCTCCCGAGCAGCTCCGGAGCTCCTCCTGAGCTCCCTCCAAGCTCCTCCCGAACTCCGTCTGAGCTCCTCCCGAGCTCCTACCCAGCTCCTCCCAGGCTGTACCCTAGCTGCCCCCGAGCTCCTCCCGAGCTGCTCCCGAGCTGCTCCCGCTGCTCCCGGAGCTGCCCCCGAGCTGCCCCGGAGATGCTCCCGAGCTGCCCCCAAGCTGCTCCCGAGCTCCTGAGCAGCTCCCGAGCAGCTCCCGAGCTCCTGAGCTCCCGACCAGCTCCCTAGTTCCCGAGCAGCTCCCTTGCTCCCAAGCAGCTCCTGAGCAGCTCCTGAGCTCACCAGCTGCCGAGCTGCTCCCAAGCTGCACCGGAGCACCACTGGAGCACCTCCCGAGTTCATCCCGAGCTCCTCCCGAGCTCCTCCCGAGCTGCTCCTGAGCTCCTCCCCAGCTCCCCCCCGAGCTCCTCATGAACTCCTCCCGAGCTCCTCCCGAGATGCCCCGGAGTTGGCCCCAAGCTGCACCCGAGCTGCTCCGGAGCTGCTCCCGAGCTCCTCCCCCCCCCCCCCCCCGCCCGAGCTCCACATGAATTCCTCCGGAGCTCCTCCTGAGCTCCCCCTGAGCTGCTCCCGAGCAGCTCCCTAGTTCCCGAGCAGCTCCCTTGCTCCCAAGCAGCTCCTGAGCAGCTCCGGATCTGCTCCTGAGCTGCTCCCGAGCTCCTCCTGATATGCCACGGAGCTGCCCCCAAGCTGCGCCCGAGCTGCTCCGGAGCTGCTCCCGAGCTGCTCCCGAGCTGCTCCCGAGCTCCTCCCGAGCTCCTCCCGAGCTCCTCCCGAGCTCCTCCCGAGCTCCTCCCGAGCTCCTCCCGAGCTCCTCCCGAGCTCCTCCCGATGCTCCCGAGCTGCTCCCGAGATGCTCCCGAGTTCCTCCCGCGCAGCTCCCTAGTTTCCGAGCAGCTCCCTTGCTCCCAAGCAGCTCCTGAGCAGCTCCTGAGCTCCCGAGCTGCCGAGCTGCTCCCAAGCTGCACCCGAGCACCTCCCGAGCAGCTCCCGAGCTCCTCCCCAGCTCCTCCCCAGCTCCTCCCCAGCTCCCCTCCCCGAGCACCTCATGAACTCCTCCAGAGCTCCTCCCGAGCTGCCCCCGAACTGCCTCCGAGCAGCTCCTGAGCTCCAGAGCTGCCCCCGAGCAGCTCCTGAGCTCCTCCCGAGCTCCTCCCCAGCTCCTCCCCAGCTCCTCCCCAGCTCCTCCCCAGCTCCTCCCCAGCTCCTCCCCAGCTCCTCCCTAGCTCCCCTCCCCGAGCTCCTCATGAACTCCTCCCGAGCTCCTCCCGAGCTGCCCCCGAACTGCCCCCGAGCTCCCGAGCAGCTCCCGAGCTGCTCCCGAGCTGCTCCCGAGCTGCTCCCGAGCTGCTCCCGAGCTGCTCCCGAGCTCCTTAGAACCGAACCAGGCCCTTTTGATTGCTAGGCAAGCTCTCTACCGCTGAGCTAAATCCCCAACCCCTCTCCTTCTCCTTCTTCTCCTTCTTCTCCTTCTGAACCTCCTCCTCCTCCTTCTCTTTCTCCTCCTTACTCTCTTCCCTCTCCTACTCCTCCTTCAATCAAGGTTATAATGTGTACAGTTATGTGGTGCCAGTGATTTAGGTTAAGGCTGAATCTTGCTATGAATCCTTGCTGGCCTCGAATCTGTGGTCCTTCTGCCTCAGTCCCTGAAGGTCTGACATTACAGGTGTGTACCACTACACTGGGGTGTTAGGAATTCTTTCCATAGTCATAACTTGAAATCTGTCCTTGAGAAATCGCTGTCACTAAAGTCCCATAAAACCGTATCAAAGTTTAGATACCTAAATATAGAAAATCCTTTGCCTCGTAGGTACGAAAACTATGACTCTCAAGACTTTCAAGACTTTAAGATCTGAGTCGTCAACTTAGAAATATTCACATATACAGGAAAGTGTTCGAATCTGACCCGGTGCAAAGAAAACATAGCTACCTAGGATGTCTAAATTCCCTAGGTGTTCCTGGAAAGTCCAAAGCTTATATAATAAGTGAATCACTCCTCTGCTATGTACACAGGGATTAAGTGTTACATGAACTTGTTTCTAAATAGCTTCCAGGATGAGAGAATTCTTGATATCTAAGAAATCACATGCGGGCTTGGTAGTCAGAGAGCTATGCCAGTCAATCTTCAGGGATGGGCTTAGACATTAAAGCCCATCTATGAAAACAGGATGAATTTTGCTTCTCAGTTCTGAAGTTATGTGTAGTGATGAAGGACTGAAAAGAACCTAGAGAGGAGAATGAGAAACCTTTGGGAAGCTAAAAGTTAATTCTGTGAACATCGTGTCATTTCCGTTTGCCTTCTGACATTTTTTTAAAGGAATATAAAACTATTTATTGACACAGCCAGAATAGGGCAGATACATAGGTGAATGCCAGCAACAAACCAGTGAACTGAGAACGGGACCCTGGTTGACGGAATCAGAGAAAGGACTGAAAGAGCTTGAAGGGGCTCGAGACCCCATATGAACAACAATGCCAACCAACCAGAGCTTCCAGGGACTAAGCCACTACCCAAAGACTATACATGGACTGACCCTGGGCTCCAACCTCATAGGTAGCAATGAATAGCCTAGTAAGAGCACCAGTGGAAGGAAAAGCCCTTGGTCCTGCCAATACTGCACCCCCAAGACTGAAAATGATTGTTGGGGGGAGGGCGGTAATGAGGGGAGGGTGGGGAGGGGAACATATATACCCATATAGAAGGGGAGGGGGAGGGGCTAGGGGGATGTTGGCCTGGAAACCAGGAAATGGAATAACAATTGAAATGTAAATAAGAAATACCCAACTTAATAAAGATGGAGGGGAAAAACTCTTTATTGACCATTGTTCCCCATTATTTACAATAAAGTAAACATACAGTTGGATGACATTCTGACACTACAGAGTTACTTTTCTGACTCATTGAACCAGAATGCTAATACTGAGAAGATTGATCCACCCGTAAGGAAGGAGTCAGGGTGAAGGAAAAGCATGCAGGGCAGTAATTGATATTAGCAGATTGTGTTCACTCGCTTAGTCAGCCAACATCAGCTCTAACCATGATTCTACTTCCACATCAAACAGATTCCATGAATCCTAACCTTTTAGTACAGATTTTAACTTCCTACAAAGGC
>NC_046169.1:22305-48600 GCF_011064425.1 Rattus rattus | reverse complement strand
GCCCTCTTTTGTGCCTTGATAGTTCTCCATGGATGGCCCGATATCGCTGCGCTCGTGCGTCGACAGCAGCTCCGCATGTGCAAGGCTGGCTTCAGCGGGCCACGATGCTCCCGGCCGTCTTCCCTCCATCGTGGGCCGCCCTAGGCACCAGGGTGTGATGGTGGGTATGGGTCAGAAGGACTCCTACGTGGGCGACGAGGCCCAGAGCAAGAGAGGCATCCTGACTCTGAAGTACCCCATTGAACACGGCATTGTCACCAACTGGGACGATATGGAGAAGATTTGGCACCACACCTTCTACAATGAGCTGCGTGTGGCCCCTGAGGAGCACCCTGTGCTGCTCACCGAGGCCCCCCTGAACCCTAAGGCCAACCGTGAAAAGATGACCCAGATCATGTTTGAGACCTTCAACACCCCAGCCATGTACGTAGCCATCCAGGCTGTGTTGTCCCTGTATGCCTCTGGTCGTACCACTGGCATTGTGATGGACTCCGGAGACGGGGTCACCCACACTGTGCCCATCTACGAGGGCTACGCGCTCCCTCATGCCATCCTGCGTCTGGACCTGGCTGGCCGGGACCTGACAGACTACCTCATGAAGATCCTGACCGAAAGCGTGGCTACAGCTTCACCACCACAGCTGAGAGGGAAATCGTGCGTGACATCAAAGAGAAGCTGTGCTATGTTGCCCTAGACTTCGAGCAAGAGATGGCCACCGCCGCATCCTCTTCCTCCCTGGAGAAGAGTTATGAGCTGCCTGACGGTCAGGTCATCACTATCGGCAATGAGCGGTTCCGATGCCCCGAGGCTCTCTTCCAGCCTTCCTTCCTGGGTATGGAATCCTGTGGCATCCATGAAACTACATTCAATTCCATCATGAAGTGTGACGTTGACATCCGTAAAGACCTCTATGCCAACACAGTGCTGTCTGGTGGTACCACCATGTATCCAGGCATTGCTGACAGGATGCAGAAGGAGATTACTGCTCTGGCTCCTAGCACCATGAAGATCAAGATCATTGCTCCTCCTGAGCGCAAGTACTCTGTGTGGATTGGTGGCTCCATCCTGGCCTCACTGTCCACCTTCCAGCAGATGTGGATCAGCAAGCAGGAGTACGATGAGTCCGGCCCCTCCATCGTGCACCGCAAATGCTTCTAGGCGGACTGTTACTGAGCTGCGTTTTACACCTTTTCTTTGACAAAACTTAACTTATGAAAAAAAAATGAGACATTTGGCATGGCTTTATTGTTTTTTTTTGTTTTTTGGTTTTTTTTTTTTTTTTTTTTTAAAAGGTTTTTTTTTTTTTGTTTTGTTTTGGTGCTTTTGACTCAGGATTTAAAAACTGGAACGGTGAAGGCGACCGCAGTTGGTTGGAGCAAACATCCCCCAAAGTTCTACAATGTGGCTGAGGACTTTGATTGTACATTGTTTTTTGTTTTTGGTTTTTTTAATAGTCACTCCAAGTATCCACGCATAGATGGTTACAGGAAGTCCCTCACCCTCCCAAAAGCCACCCCAACTCCTAAGGGAGGATGGCTGCCCATGCCCTGAGTCCACACCGGGAAGGTGACAGCATTGCTTCTGTGTAAATTATGTACTGCAAACATTTTTTTAAATCTTCCGCCTTAATACTTCATTTTTGTTTTTAATTTCTGAATGGTCAGCCATTGTGGCCTGCCCCTTTTTTTGTCCCCCCAACTTGATGTATGAAGGCTTTGGTCTCCCTGGGAGTGGTTTGAGGTGTTGAGGCAGCCAGGGCTGGCCTGTACACTGACGTGAGACCGTTTTAATAAAAGTGCACACCTTACAAACAAACAAACAAACAAACAAAAAAAAAAAAAAAAAAAAAAAAAAACCCGGTCAGTATTCCTGGTGAAGACGAGGCGACAGTAAGCTTCAAGTGTGTGAAAGGTGAACCTAGATTTTGATTTTTGGAGATGTTGCTGTTGGTGTTGTGGGAAATGGACTGGAAACATCCTAGTGCTGCGAGCCCAGATGCTGGATTAACGGAGCTTTGTGGTGAATCGCTGAAAGCAAGGTCCAGGGAGGTAAACGCTGTGGCAGTTAGGCCATCACTTAAGAAACAAGGATCTAGACCCCTCCTCTCCCGACCTCCATTACTAAAAGACTTCTGTTTCTATTTATTTTCAGTTTTTGGAACCTAAATACGGCTATTTTCACTGTAAAGATTGTAAGAGAAGATGGGAGAGTGTTTATGTGTGGTGCATCACAGGTACCAACAAAGTAAGCGAGCATGGAAGGAGGGGCATGCGTAGGGGCGGGGCGCGCATTGGGGGAGGGGCACGGAGGCCTGGAAGGTGCAGTCAAGTCAGGGGGAAAACTCCTTTACACCTCTCTGGCGTAGTTGCTGACAGGCATCTGAGGATAGGTTTTATATTTGAGTGTGAAAGTCAATGATTAAATAAGTTACTACCAGGGGGGGTGGTTGTATAGAACCCTGCAACTGCAGCATTTGGGACGGAAGGATGGGGCTTGAGACCAGCATAGGCTACATAAGAAGACCTTTACATGAACGGAAAAAAAAAAAAAAAAAGGAAAGGAAAGGAAAGGATATGACTGCCCCTAGGAATGGTGGAGAACGTCCATTGTAAGAAAAAGGGAGACATACTCAGAGGAAGAGACAAACCTGAGAGAGTCCAGAGAGGTCATGACCCTGAACCACGGGGAGAGGTGAGAGAGGAAGGAAGAGAGGAGAATCAACTACAGCAGCCAAAAGACCAAAGGTACGAAAGGAGCAAAAGAGAGGCGGGTACCAAAATGTCTTGTGAGGCTCGAAGTGAGTCTTAACTATTGGGAGACACCCCCAAGTGAGACACGAGAACGGAGTTTGATGCAAACGCAAGAGGTTTGTCTTCTGGGGTCGACCTTCAATCAGCCCCTGGTGGTGAGTGGGTGACTAGAAGGTGACCCCGAATGGCTATAACAAGCAGTTTTTATAATTTCTAGGGGTACAGGTTACAGCGGCAAGGTTACAGTTTAAACTTATTGGCTAAAGCATATTGACCCTTGAATCTGTTGGCTAGCAAGCATATGACATGCACTGGAACTCTATCTGGGACCAGAGGATCAGGTGACTATCAGTCAGTACATTCTGCAGTTTTTCAAGAATGTCCCTGCTCCTCCCAAGAGCTGTAGGTGGAGAATGGAACTTTGCCTAGCCTTGACCTGAAGCAGTGGGTGTAAAGCAGTTGAAAGCCCTTAAGGGTCCTTCACAGGAACCCCATAACCTACCTACTTTCTACCAGACCAAGCTTCTTAATAGCTCTTATACTTCAGTAGGAACTAGGGTCCTTCAGTCTGACAGATAGGGAGGGGCCTGGGGGGGAGGGGAAGCCCAGACCCTGGGCTAGAGAGTTCGGGTATGCCAGTCTTACCGTGAAGGTAAGGACTGAGGGATGCTGGGAGAAACCTGAAGATCAGATCTGGTTTGAAACTTAACATTACACATACTCCATAAAACAAAGAAGTGTTTGGGAGACGGAGACAGAGGCGGCTAGATTTGTGGGTTTCAGGTCTAGATGGTGAGTTCAGGACATCGGGAGCTACAGAGTGAGACCTCGTCTGGTCTAGTAAATACTTAGTTTAAAAATCAAGTTTTCAAGTTGAGCCTGGTCATGCAGGTCCATAATGTGATTCCTTAGGTGACAGTTTATTTGTGCCTTAAATACTGGGGTAGGCTTAATTTCCTGCTTAATATTTTTTATCATAGGTAAATTTGAGTCTCCTCAACCACTCTAGAGATTTCTCCTTTTTTTTAATCTTTTTTTTAAAGATATATTTATTTATTATATATAAGTACACTGTAACTGTCCTCAGACACACCAGAAGAGGGCATCAGATCCCATTACAGATGGTTGTGAGTCACCATGTGGTTGCTGGGAATTGAACTCAGGACCTCTGGAAGAGCAGTCAGTGCTCTAACCGCTGAGCCATCTCTCCAGCCCCCCCTTTTTTCCTACTAACTTGGGCTGTTCTGAGACTAAATAAATCTTGACATTCTTTTCTTGCTGACATTCTTGGAGTTTTCACTTCTTGTATAAGTTAAACGTATAAAATAGATTTGATTAACCATGTCTTTAGGTCAGTTTTTTGTTTGTTTGTTTGTTTTCCCAAGACCGAGTCTCTCTAGGTGCCTCTGGCTGGCCTAGAACCCCAAGACCTCTGCTTATTTCTTCTTCCCAAGTGCTGGCATTAAAGGAACATACCATTGTGCCTAAATATTCTATGCTTATTAAAATAAGGGGGTTCTGTCATCTCTGCAGATGCCAGGCAGGTCTTGCATTTTTGTCAAGACATTAAATTCATTCATAAAAACGACCGATAATGTCTTTGAAAAGCACCAGGCTATTTCTGTATGTATTTCAACTACATTCAATATGGCCACCCCACCCCACCCCACCCCACCCCACCCCACCCTCTGGAAATCTAGCCTTTTCCCTTTTTGTTTTTCTTGAGTTAGGGTCTCATGAACCCCATGTTGGTCCCAAACTTTCTGTAGAACTGAAGGTGACCTTGAACCTTTCTGTTTGTTTTTGACAGGGGGGGTCTTACCCTGTAGCTCTTGCTGGCCTGGAACTTACTGTGTGAACCAGACTGGCCCTGAACTCTCTAGTCTGGCCCTGAATAGCTCTCCTTCCTCTAGTCCCTGAGTGCTGGGGCACTGTGTCCATCTTATTGTTTTGGAGAGTAATTGCTCTTCTTGCATACAGGCTAGACTCCACAAAGCAGGAAAGTTTGGCCTCCGTGCCTGTGGCAGCAAGAGAGCCAGCTCTTCAGTGTATGGCTGGGTCTTTGCTTAGGCCCAGGAACAAGAGGGCACCCAGCCTGAGGGCGTAGGAGTTAGGGTTTACTCATCTGTTTATGTTGTTTGCTGTGTTCTGGAGGTGGGTGGGACAGCACAGGCCTGTAGTCCTTGCCCTTGGGAAGTACAGGAAGGCAGATCTCAGGTAAAAGACCAGCCCTGGGCAAGGTGAGATACTATCTTACAAAACAAGGACAGGCCCCTCCTGCTCTCGGGAGCTCTATAATAAAACTCCTTTCTCAAAACAACAAACAGGAGTTCAGTGTGGTGATCTGTGCCCTGGAGCCCCTGGCTTGGAAGGAGTGGAAATGGCGCAGAAGTGTGTGGGGTGGGGCGGGGGATGGTTAACCTGCCCGGCAGACTGCTGTTCAGTTAAGTCTTTCAAGCCGAGGTTCTCAACCTGTGGGTCGCAACTCCTTTCCCAGGGGTACCTTAAGATATTGGGAAACACAGATAATTACATCACCACACATAACAGTAGCAAGATTACAGCTATTACACAGCCACAAAAGTAATTTTCTGGCTGGGGCGGGGGGTCACCAACAGTGTGAGGAATCGTATTAAAGGGTCAGAGCGTTGGGAAGGTTGAGAACCACTGCTTTAAGGTGACAGAAAGGCCAGGTGTGCTCATGGCACATGCTGTCAATGTCAGTACTTGGAGTTAGAGGCAAGCCCATCTCTGCAAGTTTAAAGCCAGCTTGGTCTACATAGCAAGTTCCAGGCCAACCAGAGCTATGTAGTAGAAACCCTTTTCTCCAAAAAAGAAAGAAAAACAGAGACATTGCCAAGTAAGCAAGAGAGAAAATGTCCGCTAGCCATTGCCAAGTAAACCAGGGAGAAAATGTCCGCTAGATAACATGCAAAGCCTAGAAAAGCAGATGATTCTGACGGGAAGCCACAAATAATTAAATTCAAGTGGGAAATTTGATATTTCTGGGCAAAAAAAAAACTGGCCCATCCAGTGGACAAAAAGTCATTACAACTACTTCCTATCCAGTACTCCTTTGTTTTATATATATTTTGCTGAATAGAACTAGAATAGAGTTAAGAAGTACACGTAAATGAAAGGGAACCAGAGTAAGGGCAAGCGGCAGATGAAACGCTCAGAGCTTTAAAGCCTCAAGGTACTGGGCTGGAGAATGGGCCCATCCTTAAAGAGGACTGGGGCTGAATCTCAGCGCCCACATGAGGGCTCCTAACGATCTCTAACTGCTGTGTGAAGGGATCCAGCGCCCTCTTCTGGCCTCTGCAGGCAATGCATGTGCATGGTGCACAGACATAAGCAATGCGTTTATGTGGTGTGCAGACATTCATGCTGGCAAACAAAACAAAGGGTAGGGGGCCCTTGCACATGACGATAAAAATGGGGAAAAATTAAAATCCTTAAAGGGTAGAGGTCACACATAAGATAACCAAAGTACAAAGTGAAGGAACACGTTGTGTCACTTGCGAACTGGGGGCTGGGCTAGAGAGATGGCTCACTGTTACAAGCAGTCACTGACCTCCCAGAGGTTTCCAGCACCACACCTCGCAGTTAACAGTCACTTGTAACTGCAGTTCTAAGGGATCCAACCCCCTCTTCTGACCTCTGCGGGGACCGCATACACTCAGTGCAAATGTATACATGCATACAAACACTCACACGCAGACCTTTAAGTAAAAAAGAAAAATAAGAAAATGATTTTAAAAAACGAACGGGAGCCTAGGAAATATATACCTATATCAGCTTGTATTAAAAAGGTCAATTTCTCTTTAGGTTTATTTCAAACAGCTCTGTAGCAAGTGCCAAAAGAGTTTTAACCCTTACCGAGTAGAAGCAATCCAATGCCAGGTAAGCATATAGAATGCCTTGTCATGTTTCTGTTTGTGTACGTCAAGCTTCCATCACAAAGTCTCTGATCTTATAGATCCTGAGTCTTGTCATGGGGATACTAGGTTTTCTTTTTTTCCTTTCTTCTTCCTTCCTTCTCTCTCTCTTTCTTTCTTTCGCTTATTTATTTATTTTATGTATATGAGTACACTGTTGCTGTCTTCAGACACACCAGAAGAGGGCATCAATCCCATTACAGATGATTGTGAGCCACCAAGTGGTTACTAGGATTTGAACTCAGGACCTCTGGAAGAGCAGCCAGTGCCCTTAACCAATGAGCCATCTCTCAGCCCCATAGGTTTTCTGTATGTATGACAGCTTAGAATTATTTTAGAAAAGGAATACAGGCATAAATTCCACTAATATTTTTTGGAGAGAAAGAGGAGAAGATCTACCATGTTAGGGTTTCCTTGTGTCAGGCATGAACCATTCTGACTGTAATCTTGTAACTCTGGGAAGCAGCAGGTTCAGGAGTTCAAGGCTAGGCTGGACTTCTTATCCCCTTGTCTCAATAAAACCAAACAGAGTAAAGCAGAAAGCAAGCTGACTTCTTCAGGGCATCTTCAGAATGTCATCCTTTCAATGGTTAACTTCATTTTTATTGTGAGCTGGTGTGTTTCGCACACCTTTTCCAGTGGCGTAGCCTGACCTTTATGAAGACGTTGGTCCCAGGATGCTCAGTTCAAAGAAGCTGGGATAGGTTCCCAGAGGTCAGATTTATAAGCTAGACCTCGACTGGATTTCATGGTGTCTCCAATGTTTGGAAAGTCTCTGAATTAGACGAAGTTTTGATTTTCTTTCTTTTTTTTTTTAAAAAGATTTATTCATTTATTATATATAAGTACACTGTAGCTGTCTTCAGACACACCAGAAGAGGGCATCGGATCTCTTTACAGATGGCTGTGAGCCACCATGTGGTTGCTGGGAATTGAACTCAGGACCTCTGGAAGAGCAGTCAGTGCTCTTAACCGCTGAGCCATCTCTCCAGCCCCCAAGTTTTGACTTTCTATTGCCTTGTTTGTTTGTTTTTGAGTTTGGGTGTGGGGCCGTGTGGAGTTTGAAACTGTGGAAAGGAAAACTGTCTTCAAACTTGGCAACAAAGATCAACCTAAATGATTTTTGTAGTCAAGCTTTTTGTGGGGCGCAGAGATGGCTCAGTGGTTAAAAACCCCTGTTGCTCTTCAAGAGAAGCAGAGTTTGTTCCCAGCACCCACATTGGGTGCCTTGCAACTGCCTGTTACTCCAGATTAAGGGGATCCTCTGGCTTCTTCTGGCCCACATGAACATTCCATGTATGGGTACATAAATACACAGATTCCACAAATAAATAAAATTAAGTAAATATTTTTTATGGTTACTGTGAAGGGAGAATGTACTGGAGATTGAGTCCAAGGCCTTATGCAAACCAGACAAGATCTCCACAGAGAGCTACCTCACCTCAAGGGCTGTTTTTTTTTTTTTTTTTTTTTAATTCAGTTATTTTTAGATCCCTTCATTTACAATGTTCTTTTTTGGTTGACCTCTAGGGCTGGAGGTGGGTAGATCATGCCCAAGGCAACAGTGGTGATAGTTCTTTTCCTATCCCTCTCCCTCGCCCCCCAACCCCCTCTGTCTCTGTCTCTGTCTCTGTCTCTCTCTCTCTACACACACACACACACACACACACACACACACACACACACACACACACACACAGTAACACTATAGGGTTGTGTGTGGTGGGGCTGGTTACCACATCAAAAGTTTTTGATTTGGGGAAAATGAAATGACCTGGTGTCAGAATGGTTACAAGGAATTCATGAAAACAAGAATCATCAACAATATGTGATTGAAAATACTGAAAGAAAAACATTTTCCCCTTCTGGTTCTCATAGTAAGAAAATATAGGAAAGTTACTGATAAAAAAAAAAAAAACTTCTTCAGGGGTGGGGGTGGGCAGAGTCTCTGTATAGTGCTGGCTGTCCTGGAACTCACTATATAGACCAGGGTGGCTTTGAACTCTCAGAAATACTTTCTTTTTTTTTTTTTTTAAAGATTTATTCTTTTTTATATTTGAGTACACTGTAGCTGTCTTCAGATGCACCAGAAGAGGGCATCAGATCTCTTTACAGATGGTTGTGAGCCACCATGTGGTTGCTGGGAATTGAACTCATGACCTCTGGAAGAGCAGTCAGGTACTCTTTTTTTTTTTTTTTTTCTTTCTTTCTTTTTTTTCCCGGAGCTGGGGGCAGTCGGGTACTCTTAACTGCTGAGCCATCTCTCCAGCCCCAGAAATCCTTTCTTTTCTTTAATTTCTTTTCTTTCTTTCTTTCTTTCTTTCTTTCTTTCTTTCTTTCTTTCTTTCTGTCTGTCTGTCTGTCTGTCTGTCTAGTTTAGTTTAGTTTAGTTTGCATTTTTGTTTGTTTGCTTGGTTTGTTTGTTTGTTTTGGTCTCTATATAGCCCTGGCTGTCCTGGAACTCACTACATAGACGGGGCTGGCCTTGAACCTAGAGATCAGCCTGCCTCTGCCTCCCATGTGTTAAGATTAAAGGCGTGTGCCACTACTTTTTTTTTTTTCTTTTTTTTCCGAGCTAGGGACCGAAATGGTTGCAAGATAACACATTAGTAGCAAACACTGATAGCTTTAGCTTAGCTCTGAGGGTGCTCAGCCTGGGCCAAACGGCACTGCACAAGACCTGTGGTTTCCTCGGTGGTGTTTCCTGGGTTACGACTAGCTAGAATTTGTCAGTTTTGTCCAAATGCAACTGCATCACCTCTCGCACAGATGTTTTTCTTGGTGTTTCCTAAGTGGTACAGTTTCAGTTATATTACAATAATGTTGATTGTAGACACTGGAAAAAGTGTCTGGTGGCAGATGATAACTTTCTCCTCCTACCATCTCCTTACCTGTTAAGCCGTCCCATGACCCATTTCCCACTTCTAATGATTAGCCCAACTGTTCCTAATGTTAGCCCAACTGTTCCTAATTTTTTGTTAAATGAATCATTGAACGACTGAATTTTTCTTTTCTAGAATTTTCACTTAAAAATAACTCCGATCAGGGAGTGGTGGTGGCTCATAAATTTATTCCTCTGGTTTAACACAGCCAGGGATACCCAGAGACCTTGTCTCAGAAACAAAGCAAACAAAAACCAAACAACAGCAAAGTAAAAAGGGAAACCAACAAACTATTGGAGATCTTTCCTGGAACTATTAGTCCCTTTTCCTCTAGCATGTTGAACATTGCCATTCATTGATTTTTGAGATGGTCTCATCCCATAATCCAAGCCAGCCTGGAACTCATTATAACAGCCTGAATTGGCCTTGAGTTCATGGAAATCCTCCTGCCTCAGCGCCCAAGTGCTGGATTAGAGACATGAGCTACCATGCCCAGCAAGGAGTTGTTTTCACGTGATTTTAAAACTTTGTTTGTTTGACAATGTCCTGGCTGGACTTGGATTGAATCTGTCAGCTCTGCCTCTGGAAATGCTGGGATTAAAGGCTCGCACTGCTACGCTCAGTTTAAGCAGGGTTATTTGAAATTTGGTGTCAAATAAATGCCCTCCACGGGGCTGCACTCTCTCTTGGTTTCCAAGCATGCCGTTCCGTCTCTCCGTATGCCTAGTTATTTTCCATTCTGTTAGCACCACATTTGACAATCCCTAGTGATAACTCGTGGCTTAGGCCAGCACTGTCTTCCAGAGAGGATTTATGCCTGCTTATAACAGGCCATCCATGTTTTCCCGTCATGTCTGGTCTGTTGTTTTTGTTTTGTTTTGTTTTGAAACTGACCTTCATATCTGTGAAGTCAGGCTTAGTTTTGGTCAATCCTTCTTCGTTAGGTAGAGCCCTGGGGTCCCAAGGCCAGCTCTGAGCTGTTGGTGGGGATGCTGGTATACCCCTTGGCTCCATCCATCTGTTAATCTCCTTTTCAACCTCCTAGCCTCCTTCACCTCATCCAGAATTGACAGGTACTGTTCCATAAGGTACCACCCATAGCCTCCCCTTTGTGATCGATGTATATAGATTTTATATATATATATACATATACATATATATACATATATATATATATATATACAGATACACACACACATATATATACATATGTATATGTATGTACACACACACACACACATATATATATATATATATTAGAGAGAGAGAGAGAGAGAGAGAGAGAGAGAGAGAGAGAGAGACATACACTCATCCTACAGAGTATAAATTCAGTATGTAAAAGAGTTATGGTTAGATAATATATCTCCAAAGTCTAGAAAGTTCCAGAACTTGATGAGGTCTTCTGTTGTTGTTGTTGTGAGTCTCTCTATGTTCTGGAACTCGCTCTGGAGGCCACTTTGGCATTCAATTAGGATCCCCTTGCCTCTGCCTCCTGAGTGCTGGGATTAAAGACATGTGCCACCACTGCTGAGTTTCAAAGTGTACTTATTTCTACCTTCTGGGTATGCATGTTTTGCCTGCAGGTGTGCATGCACACCACATGTGCCGTAGCACCTGAGGCCAGAATGGAGAACTGGAGTTAGTCTGCTGTGAGCCATCCTGTGTATGTGTTGTCATCACACCTGGGTCCTCTGCAAGGGCAGTCTAAGCTCTTAACCCCCAAGCCGTCTTGTCCTTTCTCTTTTGGTTTGGTCTTTTTTGGTTCTCTCCATATAGCTTGGGGAAGAGAAACCAATTTAAGACTTGTATTTTCCTCTTCTTTTTTTTTTTTTTTTTTTTTTTTTTTCGGAGCTAGGGACCGAACCCAGGGCCTTGCGCTCGCTAGGCAAGCTCTACCGCTGAGCTAAATCCCCAACCCCAAGACTTGTATTTTCCTCTTCTTTTGAGGCAGTCCCTAAGTTAGATTCACTTACATTCCTGTGTTTTCTCTCCAGTGCTCTGGCTTTCCCACACTGCCTTTCGGCATCTGTTCCAGGTTCGGCGTTCCTAGCTGGGCAGGCTTTCTAAGGGTTACCCAATCTACTTCAGAAATCCCATTTAAGAGCAAGCTGTTTGGTCTGCCTCTTTCTATCTTGAGAAAAGAACGGGAAAATTCAGTGACAGGCAAACAGGACCCCCCACCCCAATCCTGGCATTAATTTGTAGGGAAGGGTGCCCCTCTACTAGGGGAGGGAGGACGAGACTGTGGTTTGATGTTTAGTACATCGAACTGAGGGTTCCTGCTTGGAAAATGCAAGTCTCGCTTTCCTTGTTCTTCAGGAAGTAGACCTTGCCTTACTTTGGGGTTCCCAGCCATATGTGGATGGCGGAACAGTGTGCATCAAAAGGTTGGCCCTGACCAGGAATGTGTACCCTGATCTGTAGGATGGGCTCTTGACTGAAAGGCATGCCTTATATATTAGTGAGGATGGGGTATAGCTCGAAGAAAACAATTTCGCTTTCTGGATCAGTGTAATACTCAGCAGGCAAAGGTGCTTGCTGCTGACCTGGATCTGACTGGATTGCCAGGCCCCCACATGACAGAAGGAAGAACCTAGTCACACCATATACCCACATACACTAAATAAATAATAAATGTAAAAACAAATGGATAAATGCACGTGTAGGTTATACGCCATGCTTACTCGATGGAAATGAACTTCGCTTCCTCAGCAGATTTTTCTTCCTGACTGTAACAACAATCTAAACGGTGTCCAGTTTATTCAGCATGGCCTCTGCTTGAGCACACGGTTCTCCTGTCATTTAGTTAAATGATACCCCATTCTGCCTCTCACCTACACACTGACATACTTTAAGGAGCTCCTTCTCCATATTTCATTATTGTCTTGGGTGCAGTGCCAATATCCTCTTGAGCAGCTTCTAGTAGAACTCAGAGGAAAACACAGCTATGGGGGAAGGGAGTGGGAAGGAGTATTTTCGGTTGGGGACCGAGATCTTGGGCCATCAATTGAACCTTCACTGTTCTAACTTTGCCTCCAAAAGACCTGCTTAAGTTCCCGCTGTTCCTGTTCTCAAAAGAAAAGGCACAACGATCTCCGGAGGCCACACCGCCAGGAGCTCTGCGGCCACTGCAAAGACAAGAAATTCCCCTGTAGTGTTTCTTATAGCTTTAAATAAATCCTGTGACAGCAGGCACCGTCTCCAGTTCGTAGACATGATGGTGGTTGCACTGAATAAAATACACAAAAACCAGACCACGAGAAAAACACTAGTGGGAAATTCCTGGGTGAAAACATCAGTATCTTACTAGAAATGGTAGCTGCAGACAAGGATTACAGAAGAGAAAAAGGCAGGGATGGTAGCCGAGCCCCCGGGAGGCGGAGGCTCCTAGGGTGGTTCTCTTAGAGTCAAGGTCAGCTTGCTCTTGGTAATCCCACCCTATCTCAAAAGGAGAGGCTGGGTGGGGGTGGCACATACTTTTAATCCTAGCACTGGGGAGGCAGAGGCAAGCCTGGTCTTCAGAGTAAATTCCAGGATAGCCAAGGCTATCCAGAGAAACCCTGTCATGACCTCCTCCACTTCCAAAAGAAAGGGGGGGGGTGGGAAGGGGGACAGAGGAAGAGGAAAAGAAAGGGAGAATTTCAAAATTAATATTAACAATTAACTAAACTTTAAAAAATAAAGTAGCCAATTTTGGGGGATTGGGAGGAGGTGCAGAATTTTTGGCTGCCCTGAAACTTGCTGTGTAGACCAGGCTAGCCCCAAACAGTGGCCTGCCTGACTCTGCCTACCTAGTGCTGGTATTTGACAAATTTTTCCAAGAATTATAGTCAGTAGGAATGAACTCAAAGGGGCAAGGTCCTTGCTTCCCACTGTCCATAATTATAGCACAGGTGGGACAAGCACCTAGCATATATCAGACGTGTTGTAAGTTACAACAGCCATTTAAAGACAAGGCCTTGGGTTGTTCCAACTGGCCTCCAACTCACTACATAGTCGAGGATGTCCTCGAACCCTCAACGCCTGGGTTTCACCTGAAAACTGCTGGGGTTTCAGTCTGCATGATCACATCTGGCTCCCAGCAGCCATATTAAGAAGGAAATGTTAACACCTTTTCCTAGGTGAGAAGGTGAAGCAGAGAGGTCATGGAAGCTAAGATCTAACTTAGTGTGACCAAGGCGTGTCCCCTTATTCTAAGTACTGTGTTTATATTTCCCCTCAAAGTAGGATGGCAGTCCACAAAGTAGGAAATATAGGACTAAGGTAGAGAAACTCATTTGAACGACTGGGAAGAGATGAGGTGGGATGGTGCACTGGTGCCCAGAGACAGACCTGCATTGTGTTGGGTCACAGAGAGGTGCAGTGGGATGGCGCACTGGTGCCCAGAGACAGACCTGCATTGTGATGGGTCACAGAGAGGTGCAGTGGGATGGTGCACTGGTACCCAGAGACAGACCTGCATTGTGATGGGTCACAGAGAGGTGCAGTGGGATGGTGCACTGGTGCCCAGACAGAGACCTGCATTGTGTTGGGTCACAGAGAGGTGCAGTGGGATGGTGCACTGGTGCCCAGACACAGACCTGCATTGTGTTGGGTCACAGAGAGGTGCAGTGGGATGGTGCACTGGTGCCCAGACACAGACCTGCATTGTGATGGGTCACAGAGAGGTGCAGTGGGATGGTGCACTGGTGCCCAGACACAGACCTGCATTGTGATGGGTCACAGAGAGGTGCAGTGGGATGGTGCACAGAAGCAGAACCAGGGCTCCTGTCAGGACAGGGAATGGAGTGGATACTCTCTCTACAACTTAGTCTTTTAGAAAACAGAGGTTCTAATGGCTTTGAAAAAGCATTTTGGGAGCAAGGAAGCACCAAATTCATTAAATTCATTTCTCTATCTGTGTGTGTAGGAATTACAGGAGGGAGATACAAAGTCCAGGCCTGATTTTTTTTGGGCGGGGTGGGGAGGGTCAATATGACTTGATTGAAAGTTAGTCTTGGGTTCGGAGAGGTCACTCAGTGGTTAGAGCTCACATTAACCTTGTAGAGGCCTTGAGTTAAAGTCATGGCATCTGGGTAAAGCAGCTCACAAGCGTCTGTCTACACTTCCAGCCAGACCAGACTCCTCTGGTTTCCACAGGTACACGTACTCAAGTACCCATTGCCATGCACAGACATGTACACAGGAGTAAAAAAAGGGATAGAGTCTGGACAGGTGGCTCAGCACTTAATTGCACTGGCTACTCTCCCAGACGACCATGGTTTGATTTGTAGCACCCACATGGTGTTCACAACCACCTGTAACTCCAACCATTTTTATCAGGGTCCACAGGCAGCAGCAAGGACATGGTGCACCTGCATACAGGTGAGCACACAAAATGATAAGTCTGTGTATCGATAAAGAAAAGTCACATTCTTATTTTGGTGCCTAATTCCAAAAAGATTGTACTTCTCTCGGGATTCAGGGGCCATATACTGCACAACTCCAGTGTGTCGCTCACAGATTACAAGTGAGAGATGGCGTCTTAAGGCAGATAAGAAAATTAAAAATTCCAGGGCATCTGGTACTGACTCATTCACCAGCCCTCCGGACGTGAGTGAAAGAGTAACGAGCCCTACCCCTGTGATGTTTGTCTAAGTCCTTATTGTATACTGCTCTAGTCATTGTGTCCTACAGATAGAGTTCCGGGGAGCCCGAGCAAAGCCTATCCAGATGTTTATCAGGTGCAGGAGCTTCATCAAATCTAACAAACTGTCCCCGCCCGTGGGGACCCAGTTATTCAGGGTCCCGAAGAGGCTTTCTACCTGTGGGCCAAAATGGGGGTGAAGAGAAGGAGACCAAGCAAGATTCTGTTGTCAAGATCTCGTTTATTGGGATGAATGTTACAGCTTTTAAGGCTTTCAGGTAGGGGGAGTGACCTTTGTGAAATATGAAGGAAGGGGAGATGAGTGTATAGGCAGTGATAGCTGGAGGCAAAGAAGTCAGGCGATGAGGTCAGGTGGTGGAGACACTGGGTGTTGACTGAGGAGATAACTGGTATCTGCTCGAGCTGAGGCATCCCTTGAATGTTATACTCCTGTGCCGTAAATTCATGGGAGAGGCTTTATCCAACAATCTTAAGACTTATGGCAGTCATCTTACGGGTGAGTCTCTGTGGCCAAACAGCCCAGAGTCACTTTGAACCATGCAGTCAAAAAGCGGCTAGGCCCAAATCCAATATGGCTCCGTGCAACAAACGTTTACCCCAAAAGGACAAAGAAGAGGCCTGCTTTGAGAACAATGAGGACGACCTGACCTTCCTCCTCCTCAATAGCCCTGCTCCAGGAACTAGCTGGCCATAAAACACTATCATGAGGACAATCCTGTGACTTTGAGAGTTTCCCCTTGTGACATTTTTGGTATTTCCTTCTGACATCCCCCCATCTCCTGGAGCTTGTGACTTCTTCCTTTAAAAAGCCCTTCTCCCAGCCACTTGGGGTCGACACCTCTGTCTCCTGCGTGGGATACGTGTCGGCCTGGAGATCTCCGTAATAGATCTCCATAATAAACCTTACCTTTGCGTATTACATTCAAAATGGTCTCTCTGTGTCTGGGGTCCACGATTTCCCGAGACTTGAGTAAGGGTCTCTCTTTGGGGATCTTTCACAAGTACATAGTTTACGCAGGGTTGTCATGGTGACAGACACATATAAAAATACAAATATCAAAGGCAAATATTTCAATTTCACTGAAAATAAAATCCAAGAACATGTCTCCTGTTTTGTTCTTTTTTGTTGTTGTTGTTGTTCTAAAGGCAATTCTGAACTGAATTATCAACCAAGATCACATCACAGAAACTTTAAATGTAAGTTACATAGACCAAGTCTGAATATGCTTTGGATGAGCAACAGATCACATGCCCACATCTAACACTCGACAGTGCTGGGTTTAAGGAAGGAGATTTTAAGAAAGACACTTTGCGCGTTTATTACAAATAAAGTAGGATATCTTTTTTAATTGGCAACTCATATCTTCCCTTTATGACTCTACTTGTGGCTCTCCACAGGGCTACTAAAGACTAAAGACAAACCAAAATCAGAAGCCCCCTGGCCTGTGTGGCAAACACAAACCACTGTGTTATGTAAACAATGAATCACTGTGGGTAGCTCGGATGCTCTCATAGACAGAGACGTCCCTTACAGTCTTGCCTGCTTGGGCTGTGCATGCAGCTCAGTGTCAGTGCTCGTCTCCCATGGACAAGGTCCTGGGGTCAATCTCAGTCCTTCTACAAGTGCCTCTGCTCAACTGGAAAGGACACAAATGCACAGTGAGAGGACTTGATGGGGCACCTTCTGCTCCTAAGGCCGAGTGTCGGCAGACACATGGACAGCTCTGTCTTCTTTATAGTCAGGGTCCTGCTATATATGTGGCCCTGACTTCTCAGAACTCACTATGCAGACCATGTGCCCTCGGACTCACAGAGATCTGCCTGCCTCTGCCTTGTTGGTTGTGTGCTGGGATGGAAAGTGTGTTGGGCTCTGCCCTCCTGGTCTTTCCTTTATGAACTCAGCTCTGAGGAAATTTAATGAATTGTTTGCAGGTGTGGTGGCAAAGACCTTTAATCACCACAGGTGGAGTCTGGGAGTCCTAGGCTAACCTGGTCTACCAGTAAAGTTCCAGGCCAATCAGGGATACATTGTCAAAGAAAACAATTGACAGAGAAACAAAAACTAAAAATAGAGTAACAATGTTACTCTATGTCCATATGAGAGTTATTCATGTCCATTTAATATTTTTCAACAGAACTTAACTGTGGCTAACTACGTATAATGTCTGTCCCACTGAACAATTGCAGGGACACAATCCTGAATCTTTTTTTAAATTTTTTTTATTTTTTATTTTTTTATTTTTTTGGTTCTTTTTTTTCGGAGCTGGGGACCGAACCCAGGGCCTTGTGCTTCCTAGGCAAGCGCTCTACTGAAAGACCCCCAGAGTGGGGAGACCCTCACTCAAGTCTCGGGATGACGCAACCCCCCAAGAACTCACACAAGACCGTCCTTGTTGTAATTACATGAGGTTTATCGATAGCAACCAGTGCACTGGGGTCGAGACTCGTATCCCACGCAGGGGCAGTGGAGTTCGACCCCGACCTGAATTTTCACAGAGCTTATAAAGGAAAAAACCACAAACCAGGGGGATCAAGAGGGAGGGAGAAGGGGAATTCTAAAACCATAAACTGCCCATACAGTTAGGTCATATACTAGTCATGTGTAACACTAGGCAACACACCCAGGACTTTGTGACATTGTGATTAGGGGTAGTGACATTTTACAGGGCCATTGGAACATTGTGGCCGGAGGCTATGGGTCATTGTGGCTGTTCCAGGAAACTTTTCATGTAAGAATGTTTCGGGAACCATTGTACAGCAAGGGAGGGTGAAAAGTTCATGTTCTCACAGACCCTACTTTTTCTTTTTGGGTAGCTAGGCGGCTTATTATTAATTTTTAATACTTCATTCCCCACTTCTTCTTTTTTATTGGCTCTAATCTTAGAGCCATTGTTCATCCCATTGTAACTCTTGGTACTGTTGTCGCAGGACCAGTACCTGAACAGCACTCACTCTTTTTTTTATTTTTTTAATAAAAGCCACCAGCCTATTGAGTATACATGGCCCGAAAGTAAGTAGAAGCATGAGAATTATAATGGGCCCAACTAAAGTAGAGAGGAGAGTGGTTAACCATGGGGACTTATTAAACCAACTTTTAAACCATCCCTGATGCGCTTCTCTGTCTGCCTTTTGTCTAACCTTTTTCTAAGTTTATTCATGGAGTCTTTAATTACTCCTGAATGGCAGTTCTGAATTCTCTATAAGCCTTGTATTGTAACAGCAGATGTCCTTGTGCTGCCCTTGCAGCACCTAGATAGCCTTAGCCCTAAGTAATTTTCAACTCCTTTTTTTTTGTGTCTTATTAAGTCGTTAGCATCAGGATTCCAATCTGGACACTATCTAAACCTGCACACCAAGGTCATGACTAGCTTTTAGAACTTTTAAACTTATACAGATTGTGATTCCTGAGGCACAGTCCCAAGAAGTGTTAGGAGTACTAACGTATGTAGCGTTACATCATTTGTAATGGAAATCAAGCCTATCCCACACCTATCTTGATAGAACCCAGGACAAACATGACTGAATTTCCCTCTAGGTCCCAGCTCTCAGCCCCAACAGCTAGTACACGGCTGGTGAGGGCTGAGAATTGACAGCTGTCAGGGTGGTCAGCAGCACCAGGTACAGTCCTTTCCAGCGAGGCTCGAATGTCTGGGCTCAGTGTAGCTGCAGTCTCCGACCTGGAACTCAGGGTCTCCGGGGCATAGGCTGCTGTCAGCTGTGAGCAGATTTCTTTCTGTATCACCTGTAGGTCTTTTAGCCTGGCACACAAATCATTATTACTATGGCACTATGACATGTTGGTTCAGTAACATCATCTAATACAGTCAGAGGACTTGACTCAAAGTGGGTAAGGCTGAATCTGGAAGGGGTATTCCTTGCTCTGAAGAGAGCAAGAGGGAAGGAGTATCACCCAGTCTGTGCCAGTCTCCATGGTCAATTTGGTCAGGGTCTCTTTTAGAGTTCTATTTATTTACTCTACCTGTCCTGAACTTTGAGGTCTGTAAATACAATGTAATTTCCAATCGACCTCTAAATACTTGGCCACACCCTGGCTTACCTTGGCAACGAAAGTAGGCCCGTTGTCTGACCAGATTACCTTGGGCATTCCAGACCTGGGGAAGATTTCTTCCAGTATCTTCTTGATGATTGCAGAGGCCGTCTCTCGTTTGGTGAGGAAAGCTTCTATCTATTCCTGAAAAAGTATCTACAAGCACTAGGAGATACTTGTGATTATATTTTCCTGGTTTTATCTCAGTGAAGTTCACTTCGACTTTTCACTAAACTCTCTAGGTCTCTTTGTCCTGTTTGCTTGCTAAGCATTCACTGTATACTTTCTACTGACTCTCTGGCTAAAATCTTAAAGTCCATTACATACACTTAACTACTTGGACAAACTTTTTATCTCCTAAATGAGTCCATTTCTGTATTTGGCAAAGTGAGTCTTTTCTTTGTTCTCTGGGGAGTATAGCTTTCCCCTCAAGTGCGTCATTGTCTTTTTTTTTTCCGTTTAAGCAATTTGGGCCTTTTCTTCTGTTTTACATTCTAAGTGAGGCCATCCCTTAGTCCAATCCCAGTTTCCAGTGGCTGTCTCTTGCAGGCCTGTAACCAGGATAGGCTCCTGCATAGCCATTTCCCGAGCCACTTTATCTGCTTTGTTACTGCCCCATGTCACTGAATCTCTTCCCTCCTGTTTTCCTGGGCAATGAATAGTACTCACAGTTGTTGGCTTCACCAGGGCATCCAAGAGATGGCAAAGGCATCTGCAGTGCTGATGTGTGGGGGCGTAGAAGTTCAGCCATCCCAGATGACATCGTTTTGTCCACCATGGCAGCACCCACTTATCTCTGACCTTCATTCATGAAGAGAACTGTTCCCGTCTGTGGACAAGGTCCTCGGCTTTCAGCAGCGGTCAATCAGCCAGTCGCAGAGGTCTTTCCTCCACCCATGGGCTTCTGCCAGTGCTTGACACTCGTGCTGTGGTGGTTCCAGGTCCGGACTGGGCAGCAAGGTGACCAGATTGTCCCCACCCGGTGGAGAATCTAGTCCATGGCAGCTGACCAGTGGTCCCATCTTTTGGGACACTCTATTCAAAGGCAAACATCAGCCACTCTATCACAGTTTAAGTCCTGGATTGGGTGATAATTGTTAGTGCCCAGCTGGCAGGAATGATATGTTCCAAGCATAACAGCGCTAAGCCATTCATCTCCCAGCATCAGGTACTGGTGCACTGAGACAGGTCTTAAGCTCCACATACACAGTCTGTAGATATGCATACACATGGCCTCACCCAGCCATTTCAGCCCACGCAAGCCATTTTGGGGAGCAATTTTCTCATGAGCAAGGGATGGGGGCAGTCAGGGATGACTATGAACTAGTGGGTTACCCGGCCCACGCCAAGGTCCACTGTTCTTCGGGCAGTCCATAAGTATTGTTCGTTGCCAGTAGCCCCTTACACTCAAGGTCTTTGGATATTGGCCCACTGGGGGGCATAGGAGCACAGAGCATTGGGTCCCTGTATCCACACTTCCCTTCTATCTCTGTACATAGCCAGCACTCTGGGACCAAGAAGCTCTCCAGTGGCCCCTCTTGTTCTTTCTTGGGCAGTCCCTGACCCAGTGTCCTTTTTCTTTGCATTAGGCACACTGATCTTTAGCCAGGAATTCTCTTCTGTTGCCAGGTACTATCTTTCTAGGTTCCCTAACTACTGTGGCCAGTATACGTTCCTCTCTCGTCTTTTATCTCTCTTTAGCTCTCTAACTTCCTCTTCTTTTTGTCTCCTTTCTTCCCTAGCTTTCTGCTCTTTTTACCTTCTTTCTCTTTTACTTTCTCTGTAACTTACACTAACTCTCAGCAACTTAACTTAACCCTTCAAGTTTCTGTAACATTCTCTTCATATCCTTTCCTTATCTTGGCCAGATTGGTGGGGCACTTTCCAACCCCTCAGAGACCCACCCTTGGAGCCTGGCGGCAGACCTGGAGCACTCCCTACCTTCAGGCGTCTGAAGACAGCAGGTTTCCTCCGTGGTAAAGAAGTCCTGTAACAGTTACTAACAAGCATCTCAAGAGAATCTTGAGAATAGAAGAGGGCAAACAGCATTTAGTCACACAGCTAAACCAGGAGGCTCTCTTGGGACAAAAAGGCCATTGTAAATATAAGCACAACTTTGTCTATGAAACAGAAAGGCGAGCAGAGGGGCAGCCTATCTGTTACCGGCTGTCTCTCTGGACTTAGATTTTCCCTTAAGGAGTACCTCTCTTCAGTGTCAGCTTGGTGGCTTTGCCTCTCAAGAGAACCAGCCTCCAAATGACACTAGGCTTCTCAAAAGATTAACAGACAAAAAAAAACAGAAATGCGCACAAAAACAAAAGACAACTGGCCACCGCAAGATCACCACAAAACCAAACTGATTCAGATGGGAGCTTCCGTGAGCTCACCAAAAACAGATGAAGGGGAGCGGATTCCACATCACTCTTCTTTCCCAACCAGAACACAAAACAAAGACCTAAGACACACAGACAAAAACCACTCTGGAAATACAGATGGCCAGGAGGGCAGGTCTTTTCTCCAACCCAGGAGAATCACTGAATCCTCACAGGCACCCAGATGGGAATCTCCCAGGCGTCCCTGGGGTCCCTCCTCACCTCCTGGGACGTCTCCCAGGGCAGTGCAATCAGTGAGCCCCAGGCACGTCTACCGCTCACACTCGCTTCTCTCCTGAGAAACGAGCCTCCCTCTCAGCCCGAGATGGGAGTGACTGCGAAACCAGAACTCCAGAACTCGAGAGCAAATACAGACCTAGAGTAGCAAATACAGACCCAGAGTTGCAAATACAGACCCAGAGTTTAGCCGGCACAAAACACAGACACAGACAAAGACACAGATGCTATCTCACCTCCAAGTGGGTCTTTGGAGACGAGGGTGGTCACCCATCCCGGACGAGCCCCCAATGAAAGACCCCCAGAGTGGGGAGACCCTCACTCAAGTCTCGGGATGACGCAACCCCCCAAGAACTCACACAAGACCGTCCTTGTTGTAATTACATGAGGTTTATCGATAGCAACCAGTGCACTGGGGTCGAGACTCGTATCCCACGCAGGGGCAGTGGAGTTCGACCCCGACCTGAATTTTCACAGAGCTTATAAAGGAAAAAACCACAAACCAGGGGGATCAAGAGGGAGGGAGGAGGGGAATTCTAAAACCATAAACTGCCCATACAGTTAGGTCATATACTAGTCATGTGTAACACTAGGCAACACACCCAGGACTTTGTGACATTGTGATTAGGGGTAGTGACATTTTACAGGGCCATTGGAACATTGTGGCCGGAGGCTATGAGTCATTGTGGCTGTTCCAGGAAACTTTTCATGTAAGAATGTTTCGGGAACCATTGTACAGCAAGGGAGGGTGAAAAGTTCATGTTCTCACAGACCCTACTTTTTCTTTTTGGGTAGCTAGGCGGCTTATTATTAATTTTTAATACTTCACTACCACTGAGCTAAATCCCCAACCCTAATCCTGAATCTTTTAACTGTTATTGTCTTCCTGTGGATTAATGGGTGTGTGTGTCACAGTAGATATGTGGAAGTTAGAGAACAGCTATTGGGGCTCGCTCCTCTCCGTCCTCTGTGTGGGACCAGGGGATTGAACTCTGGTTGTCAGACTTGGCAGCAGCCCGTTACTGCTGAGCAATATGGTGGCCACAAATCCTCAGTCATGTGATTACTATTAATTGTTCACTTTATGTTGTTTTGTTCTTTTTTGAGACAGTTTCTCTGAGTAGCCCTGGCTGTCCTGCAAACTCACTCATGCTGGCCTAAACTCACAGAGATCTGCCTGCCTCTGCTTACAGATCTCTGGGATTAAAGGCACTTTGGACAACTTCCTGGAATGCCTTTGAAATTTTAAAAACAGGTTGTGTCGGCCAGGCGGCTTAGAGGTGTGTAAAACCACACCCCCACACACACCCCAGTTTATTTTAATAGATTGACTGGGTGGATTTGTCTGTCTTCACAGGGACATACTTTGGATAATAAGATAAGATTAAGCAATTTGGGTAGGGTGTGGCCTCTGAGTTCATGGTGGCTTTATAAGACAGACACAGACACAGAGAGCCACTGGCAGGTCCTTCCTTATCCTCTCTTAGACGCCCAGCCTTCAAGAAGACCAGAGACCTCTTCCTTCTCTCTAGAGTAAAATGTTGCTGGGGCAGACCTTTCAGTTCTCCTTAGGAGGGAATGACACAGAGACAATGGAGCAGCAGGCTACCGGAAGATAAGACTGCAGCACAGCCCAGGCTCTCAGTGAGGGCCCAGAGAAGGCTGCTGGGAATGCTGACTCTGAAGGTCATGCAGATGAGGGTTCTGATGGAAAGGAGAACCATGCTGGGGACTGGAATAGAGACCATCCCTGTTTCCTTGTGGCTGAGAGTTTGGCTTCCTTGTGTCCTTGTCCAGAGGCATGTCGGAAGACTGAACTTCCAAGGGCTCGACCAGTGCACCTAGCGGAGGAGATCGCGAACCACCAAAGCGTCCAGCCTGCAGCTTGGCTGCTCTTAATGGCTTATAGTCAAATGAGAGAGCAACGGGATCGTTTGAAGGCCAAGCTGGCTAAAATGAAGGCAGAGCAGGAAAGCCAGAGGAGCAGCCCCCATGAGTCGAAGTCAGCTGAGATAATGAGGGGCCAGGATGAAGACTATGGATTCGGCAGGCCTTGGTGTCACTGTCGCACGGAGCAATGTAAAGGCCAGAAGTACAAAGCTGCAGAGGCCTGGTTGCTCTCAGAACAGCTGAGGAGGAAACTCAATGTGAGCATGAAGATACTCTCCAAGTTGGAGTCTCTGTGGATAGAATGTGAGGAGGTGATGCCTCCTGGTCCCGTGGTAATGGAGCCACAGCGGGAACACGAGAAGACCCCATTCCAAGAAGACTGAAGCAGGGGCGGAGTCCAGCATAGCCCAGAGGAGAGACGGTGAGTTCGAGGGCTGGGATTCGGCGTTTGCTGCACTGATGTGGGTTAGCTTCCCACTTTGGTTCTGTAACCACCACTCGCCCTCATGTTTGCCCGCCTGTGCCTCGGTCTTAAGAGTGTAACTTGATTTGAAACTCCAGGTTCACCTCTCCAAGAGGTTGACAAGGATCCGAGAGGAGTCATGTGATCTTATCCTGAGATAAATTAAGTCCTTGGGATTATTCAATGGGGTTTCTGTTTGTGAGAATGATGTGAGTTCTCAGGAGCCAGTAAGAGCTGTGAGTTGAATGCTGGGAGTTGCTCCTGAGTTTAATGGAGGTGGTTCTTTCTGGAAGTCTTCGCTATTGGAGGTAACAAGTTCGAAACTTAATACTGCTGTTGTTTCTAGAAAGGGAACTTTGTAGTGATTTTGTTTTTTTAAAGATGGTTAGAGGCCTAAGGACTGAATGCTAGTCTTACTAGGGGAGGGGGATGAGACCCTGGACAAAGCCGTGTGAGGCTTCCCACCAAGGTGTGGCTGTGCCTAAACCAGTGACATTTGGATCCTGGGTTCTCACACTGTGAGTTAAATACAAAGGACCTGACTTCACCTATGAGGTTATATAAGTTTTAGTGACCTAGTGTGTATAAGCATTCAAATGTAATTGTTAACGTAAGTCCTGTTTTTTCTTGTTTTGAGTCAGGGCCTCAACAAAGCCCTGACTATCCTGGAACTCAGTGTGTGGACTAGGCTGCCTTTGCCCTAACATTGAGGTCCTCTTCTCAGAGTTTCTGGGTGCTGAGATTAACTGTGTGCACGAATAACGAATACCCCCATGTTATGGGCCCTGTTTGAACAGTAAAGGATTTCCTCACTATTTTTTCTATGCTACAGAAAAGTCTCAAGATGTAACTCTGTCTGTTTTATTGACCCAGGGTTTCTCTGTGTAGCCCTGGCTTTCCTGGAGTGCTGTGTGGACCAAGCTGACTTTGAACTCAGAGATCTTTCTTCTTCTGTCTCCAGAGTACTGAGTTGAAAGACTTGTACCCTTACTGTCCAGCTTGTTTCAGTGCCAGACATTCAGGCAGAACAGGCACTGCTGTGAGATCCTTTGTCCAAGATAATAGCAACCAAGCACCCTGGGCTGGCCATGAACCCACACTGAAATGTTGGGTTGTGGGGAGACTTTTGACTCTCCTCCAACTTTTTTTTGCTCGCGATTGCTTATTTATTATATATAAATGCCTGTGATGTCTTAGATATATGCAGGGGCATCGGTATCATTTCAGCGGTTAGGAGCCACCCTGGGGTTGCTGGGATTTGAACTCAGGACCTATGGAAGAGCAGTCAGTGCTCTTGGCCAAGCTGAGCCACATCTCTGTACGGACCCTCCAACTAGAAATGGAATTTCAGGCACAGAGTGATCTTAAGCAGTGCTGTGGATCAGGTCTAGAGGCTGGGCATCCTACAATGGGGCCACACCACTCCTCCCAGAAGATACAAGGTTGGAAGGGGGATGTGGATTTGCCTCAGTGGTAGAGCACTTACCTAGCAAACAGGAAGCCTGGGCTCTCTCATCACCTCAGGGTGTGGGGTGGGTGGGGAATGGGAGGGGTAAAAAGAAGGAAAAAAACCTGTAAAGCAATTTGGAATCAATGCTCAAGAAAGGCTCTGCCCAGTACCCAGAGTCTCCTCAGTCTGAGTGACCCTTGACCTTCATGTCATTTCCAGGGAGCAGGGACCCACTTCTGTAATGTGGGTACACGAGGCTTCATCTGAACGCCACGTTCCTAACTGGATCTGTGTGGCTCTGTTCACTTAGCTGTGATCCCTTCCAATGTACAGTGCTGATTTCCCATTAAGGGTCAACCGCAGCTGAATTTAAATTTCAGGTTGGCTCAGCTCACCCTCTCTAGCTGTGTGTCCTTCCCAACCCGCCATGAATTCCACAGAGACAGCCCCTCTCTGTAGGGAAGCTCTGCCCATCAAAGGCTAAGGACTCTTGGGAGAAGCCAGTATGTGAGGCTGGGTTGGATGTGTGATATTTTTTCTTATTTCTTGTCGTGCATGGTGAAAAGTTCTCAGGGAGAACTTCCCCTCGGGATGGAGGTCCTCCAACTCAATGACCAG
>NC_046169.1:17184-22270 GCF_011064425.1 Rattus rattus | reverse complement strand
AGAGTAAGGTGGGGGCAAGAGCTGAGGGGGGGAAGAGCGAGGTGGGGGCGAGAGCTGAAGGAAATAGGTAAGAAGACATGTTGAGAGCAGTGAGACAGGGAAAGGCAGATATGAGGAGGGAGGAAGGACAGGGTTTGGGCAGCAGGGGTGTGAGGACAGGGGGCTGCTGGGGCACAAGGGTTGTGGGTTTGGGCCTGAGGATATTTGGGGTTTAAGGAAGATAGGCATTGCAAGAGATGGAGCTACAGGGTGGCTGTGTCGCGCTTTGGGGTACAGCAGAGGGGAGAGCATATCACAGAGGAGTGTGTGGTGCTCTTTAGTGACACAGACAGGTGTGTCACGCTTTGGGGTAATACGGGATCATAATGATTTTTATGCAAATTTAAAGTTTTTACCAGAAAACTGAAAAATAATGTTTTCAGAGGAGATTTAATGATACAGATGCGAAAGAAGTAATTTGAATATTTGCATGTCATTACATTATACACAGCAATGACTATATATAATTGAGTCCTACCATTCTGTTTATGATTCATATCCCAAATGACTAATAGTGAATGATGTGGTTTTCATGTCTCTGATAATACCTTAATAGTAGAGTATTAAGTTTAAAAAGTGGAGCTGCAGCAACGGCTTTCCCACACAAACGTGAGGATCTGAGTCTAATCCCCCAGAACCCATGTTGAAAACCCTGGTGCAGTGCAAATTCCTGAACTCCTAGCACTGGGAAGGCAGAGGCAGGGGGATCCCTGGGGCTCGCTGGCCTGGTGATCAAGCCAGACTCGAGACCTCCAGGGTCAATGAGAGATCCACTCTCAAAAAGTAAAGCAGAGGCTAAATTCCTGAGAGTCAGACTTCACCTCTGTGTATATGTGAGCATATACAAAAGCACACAAAAATTACAAAAGAAAAGCATACTGGGGTGGGGGTGCACCCTTTTAAGCCCAGCATTCAGGAGGGAGAGGCAGGCGATCTCTGCGCATCCAAGGCCAGCCTGGTCTACATCACGCGGGAACACGAGACATCACCAGTTTAACCTCAGTGCCAAAAAAGAAAGTAACATGTATATTCAAGGCAGACCCTGAGGGGGACCAGCCCAAACTGTTGCCAGAATGTACTGGTTTGTGGCATCACGAAGGGTCCTTTGCATATTGTCCTCCGTCTTCTCTGAAGATGGATAGGCTTTTTGGCTTACTAGAAAAAATATTGTATCTGAGCAAAGTGGCTTCATCTTATCTCGGAACATTTGGCTGACTAATCCCTGTGTTAGGCAGGCCGGTGGAACAATGTTGAGAACGGCAGTTACGTGGCCGGAGCTCTGGAAGCTGGTGCTGGCGACTGTTCTCGGAGGCCTCCTCGGCCAGGCTTCTCCACCGAGGACTCTTAAGCTTCGCAGCATTGTTGGTGTCTCTTATTCAATTAGATAGATCCGGGAGAGAGATTGAAACCAGCTAGCCCTGGGCGATGGCTCCAGCAATTCTAATACATGTTCCATGACTCACCGCTCCGTGTACTGAACTGTAAAATTCCGGTTCTGTAACCACAGGAAAATCGTAGGGCAAATATAATCTCATCCCTGTTTTATTTGACTAGGAGTGAAAACAAATCTTAAAATTCAAAAGTGCTCGGTGCCACCACGTAATTATTGTACGTAAAGGTTGGGTGGCAGCCACTGGGCTTTTATTTTTGTTTTTATTTTGTTTTCGCTTTTATGTATCTTAGTAGTCTAAGATGTGGTCTGCTATGTCCAGATGACAATTTTGTGCGTGTATGAATCTAGACAGAAAGCATGAAAGACGTTTAAGACTTGTCATTGTCTACAGGGAGAAAAGAAACGAATGTTCAGAGGTGCAGGCAGAAGAGGCTAATGGGCCGTTCAGTCCCCCAGCTTGCCTACTGGGGTGACACGGGCCTTCGTGCCTTCTCTTCTGCTGAGAGGCTCCAGGGTCAGTGGGGTGATGCTCCTCATCAGCTGATAGGCTGTGTCGGCAGTCCAGAGCTCCAGCCTCACAGATGCTAATGGTAGCGGTGGACCCAACAAGTCCCAAGGCTGAGTCAGGTTAATATGCGCTGAGTCAGCACCGTAAAGGATTCGCAGAAGGCTGGGGAGATGGCTGGCTCACTAACGTGCTTCCTGCGCAAGCATGGGGGCTTGCATTTGCCACCCCCAGCATCCACGTGAGAAACAGGTATGGTGGCATGCACTCGTAATCTCAGTGCTGGGCAGGCGGACACAGGTGGGTCACTGGCCTTGCTGGCTGGCCACCCTATCCTACACAGTAAGCCACAGGTCACAGTGAGAGATCTTGTAAAGCCAGATATGGCTGGGTGCACCTGAGTCCTGTTACCCCAGAACTGTCTGTGGGGAACGTGGGAAGGCTTGCTGGCCGCCTGCTTAGTCAATCAAAAACATTAAGCCGCAGGCTCAATAGAGACCCTGTCTGACGGAATGAGGCAGAGTGATAGATGAGGATGTCAAACATCCTCCTATGGTCCCTGCAGGCCCACCAACGGCCACATACCCATGCACACACACTATTCACACGTGCTCCTCACATACACACCAAGTACTTCAGCATCTGATAAACAATGCTCAGGCCTCCATGTACCTACATACATATGCACGCATGCACACAACACATTCTAATGAATTTATAAAAATATATACACACAGATATATTACATAATATACATATGTATATACACATTTAATATATATTAAATATATGTGTGTACATATAATATATATGTATGTGTGCGACACACACACATTTATATGGCTAAACAATAATTAAACAACGCCAGATCTTCTCAGCTGTATAAACCAACAGCCATGGTGGGACATGAGTCCTTGTCTGCACTCAGCATTTTCACCCTTTAACATAACTGGACTTAAAGCTTTGTGTACTAGAGTAAGACACTGGGTTAAGGACCAAGAAGTGATTTATTTGCTAGTGCAAAATTGAGCTAATTTGTTGAACAAAATTGGCAAAATGATCTGCACTTTGGCTACCTAGTTATTTTCACTGCTTCTGTTAAAAACTGCTTCATGGTATCATTCATTACTGCAGAGGAGGACTGCACAGTTAGTGGGAACTTACAGGATGCTCTGAAGGGAGGTGTTTTACTCAGGAAGGACGGCCACCCTATGGGCTGGAAGATGGAGGGATGCATCGCAGGGGTGCGAGGAATAGGCTGTGCCGTTTCATTTTGATGTCCTTTGTCAGGTGTCAGATCAACAGTGCAAAGGAACTGGACATGACATGTGTGTGTGTGTGTGTGTGTGTGCACATGTGTGTGTGCATGCATATGTGTGTGTCTGTGTCTGTGTATGTGCGTGCACATGTGTGTTTGTGTGTCTGTGTGTGTACATGCTTGTGCATGTGTGTGTCTGTGTGTGCACATGTGTCTGTGTGTCTGTATGTGTGTACGTGCACATGCGTGTGTGGGTGTGTCTGTGTGTGTGTGTCTGTGTGTGTCATTCTGTATGTTTCTAAGGGTAATGTTCACTTGTTAAAGCAGGCTGCATTCAAGAGCAGACCTGTTTCCTAGTGCAGTATGAGAAGCAAAAATTTATAGCCAAGAAATAAGAGTGGGGACCCAGGGGTGCAGAATTATTCAGATGGAATGGGAAAGGGTGGTTGTAATAGAACGAGTGTTGGAAACGGGGGCGTGGGGATTCTGGATGAACAAGCTCGGTGGTTTTTTGCTCCCTCGCTCTGGCTAATAAGGCAGTACACACACTCAGGGGGAGGTTCAGAAGTGTGAGTAAAGTTCAAAAACCGATCAGAAATAGTAATGAGTAAAAAATAACAACAAAAAACGGCTACTTGGTTTGTGGGCCTGTACGCACGTGGACATGTGTGCATGTGTGTGTGCCAGGAGTAGGGGTGGGGTGCAGAGGACGGCGTCAAATGTCATTCTCAGGAGCCTTCCACCTTGTTCTTTGAGGTAGCTTCTCTCATTGGCCTGAACTCAGTGAGTAGGCGAGGCTGGCCCCCACACAGCGTGGAGCCTCCTGTCTCCACCTCTCCAGTACTGAGATTACGAAAAAATGCTACCGCCACATCCCACTCCTTTAAAAGACTGATTGATCAACGGATTGATTAATTATGTATGTGGATGTTTTATCTGCATATGTCTATGCACCGTGTCTGTGCCTGGTGCCCAGAGTTACAGCAGTTGTGAGCCACAGTGGATAATGAGGACTGAACCCAGGTCCTCTGCAAGAACACACCAGTAAGCAATCTTAATCTTAGAGTTATCTCTCCAGTTCACATACGACTATTTTATTGAAAAAGATTGATTTATTTTATGTATACACTGTAGCTGTCTTCAGATCCCATTACAGATGGTTGTGAGCCACCATGTGGTTGCTGGGAATTGAACTCAGGACCTCTGGAAGAGCCGTCAGTGCTCTTAACCGCTGAGCTATCTCTCCAGCCCTCACATCTGACTTTTAAAAAGTAGGTTCTGACTCATGGCCTCATGCTTGCCTGTCATGCACTTAGCTAAAGTACCTTCCACCTCTCTTTCTCTTCTTCTTTTCTTTCCTTTCTTCTTCCTTTTGTTTTTTTGTTTGTTTGTTTGATTTTTGGGGTTTTGGTTGGTTTTTCTTTCCTTTTTCTTTTTTTAAAGACAGCATCTGGTGTAGCCCAGGATGGCCACATACGTGCTGAGGAGCAAAATTTGACCTTGAACTATTCTTCAACTTCTACTTCCCAAGTGTGGCGATCAGAGATCTGCAATGCATGCCTGGTGTTTGCAGGCCTGGTGTTTGCAGTGATGAGAAGGGATCCAGGGTCTTGTGCATGCTAGGTTAGCTCTCTGTCAGCCACCCCCCAGTCCTGCCCCTGCCCCAGCCCCAGCCCCAGCCCCAGCCCCACCTCAGCACAGCACAAAAGACTTCTTCCACCTCTATTATCTCTTTACTTCTTTGGTCTTTTTAAGCTGAAATTATGGAATTATGCTAAAAGGGGTCAATGCCTAGGCCAGTCTCATCTCCGTGGATCTGGAACCTGTCTTCCTTCCTTCCTTCCTTCCTTCCTTCCTTCCTTCCTTCCTTCCTTCCTTCCTTCCTTCCTTC
>NC_046169.1:0-17084 GCF_011064425.1 Rattus rattus | reverse complement strand
ATCAGTATGCTACGTTTCAGTTACGTATTTAGACTCCTTTCTCAGTTCAGTAGTTTTTCTGCTAACCTTCACATCTGTATTTGACATGCTCTGGATGATTTTATATATATATATATATATATATATATATATATATATATATATATATATATATATATATCATATTATGTAATAGGGTAGACATACAGATGGTCCTCTTCAGTCTACAACAACTTTGCCTCATTAACTAACATAATGTTTTTGTTCCCTTTTGAGGTGAAGCATCTGCATTTTAGTCATCCTTCTTGCAGGCTTCATGTGGTATGGGGATTGCTTCTTGGGTAATTTGAGATTTTGAGTAATATCCTCATCAATTAATACATACCATGTGTGTATTTTTCTGTGATTAGGATCCCTCACTCCAGGATGATATTTTCTAGTTCATTCCATTTTGCCTATAGATTTAATGAAGTCATTGCTTTTTAGTTGCTGGGTAGTACTGCAGTAACAGCCAGATGCCACATTTTTGAGATCCTTTCCTCTGTTGCCTTGAAGGACATTTGGATTCTTTCCAGATTCGATCTGTATAAACAATGCTGCTATGAACATATTGGAGCATATTTAATGTTTTGTTGTTGGGCATTTTTGATATATATGCCCGGGAGAGATATGCTTTGGGCCATCCAGTAGTGGAGATATCCCGATTTCTGAGGAACCTCAGACTGCTTTCCAAAGTGATTGTACCGGTTGCAGTCCCACCAACAATGGAATGTTCCTCTTTGCGTTGATATAAAGGAAATTGTTCTGAAGTTCTCGTTCTTTGTTGTGTCTTATTGTGGTTTATGTATAAGCATAAGTGTGGCTTCATAGAAGAATTGGGTGAGGATTCATACTCTTTCTATTTAATGGAATAGTTTGGACAGTATTGGTATTATATCTGTGATGAATCGGTAGAATTCTCCCACTAACCCAACTGATCATGGGCTTTTTTTTTGGTTGGGAGATTTTCAGTAAATGCTTTTTTTATTTCTTTAGGAGTTATGGACTGTTTTAGTGGTTACCTCTTCCTTATTTAACATTGGTACCTGTTGGTGTCCATTTTCCCAGATATTCCAATTTTATTTAGAATGCCGGGGTTTTTCTATTAGGATCTGATGGTTTTTTTGTTTGTTTGTTTGTTTTATTTCCTCAGATTCTGTTGTTATCTCTCCCTTTTCATTTGTTATTTCTCCTTCTATTCTTTTTATTAACTTGGGGTATTTCTTATTTACATTTCAAAACAACTTATTCCCTTTCGGTTCAGACCAACATATCCTAACCCCCTCCTCTTCTTTATGGATGTTCCCCTCCAGACCTCCCCCATTGCCTCCCCAATCACATTCTTCAGAGTTCAGTCTTACTGGGACCAAGGGCTTCCCCTTCCACTGGTGCTCTTACTAGGATATTCATTGCTACCTATGAGGTCAGAGTCCAGGTTCAGTCCATGTATAGTCTTTAGGTAGTGGCTTAGTCCCTGGAAGCTCTGGTTGCTTGGCATTGTTGTTCATATGGGGTCTCGAGCCCCTTCAAGCTCTTTCAGTTCTTTCTCTGATTCCTTCAACAGGGGTCCCATTCTCAGTTCAGTGGTTTGCTGCTGGCATTCGCCTATGTATGTGCCTTATTCTGGCTGTGTCTCTCAGGAGAGATCTACATCCAGCTCCTGTCGGCCTGCACTTCTTTGCTTCATCCATCTTAACTAATTGGGTGGCTGTATATGCATGGGCCACATGTGGGGCAGGCTCTGGATGGGGGTTCCTTCTGTTTTTATCTTTGCCTCTCTATTTCCCTGCAAGGGTATTCTTGTTCCCCTTTTAAAGAAGGAGGTAAGCATTCACATTTTGATCATCCGTCTTGAGTTTCATTTGTTCTGATGCATCTAGGGTAATTCAAGCATTTGGGCTAATAGCCACTTATCAATAAGTGCATACCATGTGTGTTTTTCTGTGATTGGGTTAGCTCACTCAGGATGATATTTTCCAGTTCCGACCATTTGCCTATGAATTTCATAAAGTCATTGTTTTTGATAGCTGAGTAATATTCCATTGTGTAGATGTACCACATTTTCTGTATCCATTCCTCTGTTGAAGGGCATCTGGGTTCTTTCCAGTTTCTGGCTATTATAAATAAGGCTGCGATGAACATAGTGGAGCACGTGTCTTTTTTATATGTTGGGGCATCTTTTGGGTATATGCCCCAGAGAGGTATAGCTGGATCCTCAGGCAGTTCAATGTCCAATTTTCTGAGGAACCTTCAGGCTGATTTCCAGAATGGTTGTACCAGTCTGCAATCCCACCAACAATGGAGAGTGTTCCTCTTTCTCCACATCCTTGCCAGCATCTGATGTCACCTGAGTTTTTGATCTTAGCCATTCTCACTGGTGGGAGGTGAAATCTCAGGGTTGTTTTGATTTGCATTTCCCTTATTGTCCCGCGCTACGTCTCGCCAGCAGGAACGACTCGGCACACACAGGATCCTTCTGCAGAAAAAGCTTTACTGTGTCTTGAGAGGGAGAGCATAAGCTTACAATGCGGAGACGCCGAGTGAGGAATAACCGTCCCTTATACAGGAAACTATCCTCGCCTAGGACGTGTCACTCTCTGACTGATTACAGCTGCCAATTATGACAGATGGTCGTACCATAGTACGTGTCCCTTTGAGTAGGGAAGTTACAGGCGCCTCGTGTTGCCCTTTTACACTGAGGTGCGTTCTGCGGATGCGGGTGCCATCTTGTAATGGAGTATGTGAGAACAGCTCCTCACATATGTGAGGACAGCTCCTCGGACAAACTCCTCACATCTCCCCTTTTCTGTAAAGCAAACAGGACACCCAGATATAGGAGAGCGAAGACAGAGGTCATATCCTCAGTACAAAGTTGGCGAACCTGTACGAGAGATACCCTTAGGCTGTTGTTGGGACCCAGGGCACTCCCGACCCGTCGCATTGCCATTTTTCGAGGGAGGGAAAACTGGGGCAGAAACCCTCATGTAATATGACAGTGCCTTCCAGGAGGCGTGATTTGGTGGGAACTTCCTGTGCGATGCTAAGCTCGTCACCTCATGGGCTGCTCAAGCCAGACCTCTAATCCTGTGAATGAACGAGGTTCTAGGGTGCAGAGCCTGTCCAGCCGGCGACCTGTTTAGCGAGCATGGTCAGACCAGATATCAGCTGCGCTCCTTGTTCAAAGGGCTACAAGCGCCTGGGCGATCGCTACTTGCTCGCTTTCTTGTTTGAGATCTCAATTTTGCAAAGCAACCAGAGAATGTAACTAATCCACAGCAGAGATCACTCCAAGTCCTCCCACCCATTCCTTGAAATAAGAGACTGCTGGGTGATCCAGGGCGACAATCCCTCCGTCAAAGAACAGGTCAGTCGGGTAGAATTTACTTGAATGATGGTCGCTCTCAGCTCCCGAAGTGTCTGTTCAAACTCCGAGGTCCAATTCTGTAACAGATGCTGTGAAAGACTCTTAGACAGATTAGCAGCTCGGGTAAATTTGTAATATTATATGGAGTGGCTTCAAACAAGGCCTCGGAGTTTTTGCTCACAGCCAAGCTGGGGCCAGTTGCCATAGAATATCTATTGCTCTGGACCAGATCTATACGTTGGTTTGACAAAGCATGAAGCCTCCCTATATCTGAATATTGGCCGAGGCCTGTCTGTCCCAAACCACAGAAGCGGTGGCGATAAATCATTGATAGTTTGGGTTGTCTGTACTGAATTTGAGCAAGGCCAATGCGAGGCAATAACCGAGCAGCGACTCTATAATATGTAGCAATAATGCCAGCAATAATTGCAGAAGTACCAAAATCTCTTTTTCCTCTACATAAGGTCATGGTCCAACGGGGATCACAAGAGGATAGAGCATGAGCCATGCGGGTAACTACTGCGATATTTTATAGGTAGCTGTCAGACAGAGGCAGCAGGTTTGATGTTCCCAAGTCCAGGAAAATGACAACCGTCCTTTTAAACCCTTTCATCCAAGTAGCATCGCCATGTGTGTGTAAGATCAGTGCAGCTACCTACTACGCCAATGATAAGAGCCACAACCGCAGAGAACTGTGGCATTAGCCTACAATATCCTCCTCACCAGTTCCCCATGTGGCACTCCCTAACCAAGCAGAAGATTGATTTTATAACATAATGCAAGGAGATCAAAAGATGTTTTTGTTGAATATGCAAAGCAAAAGGCTGCCCTTGAGGGGAATAGTCCTATTTTCTGAGTCGGTTCAACCTGTGGATCCTTAGGTAAATAGGCCAACCCTAAATCCCTGTTAGTGGTACATCACCGGCATCGGGAGTGGAAAGGTTGACATTATTCCCCATCGTAGCTCGCCCTGCACCGTTGCTGGCATCCATGGAAGAAGAGTGAGGAGGTGCAGGAGTCCCAGTCCCTTCTTGATCACTTGCTGTGATGCTCCGAGTAAGTCGTCCTGGGATCCATATGGGATTTTCATTGTCCTGTGGAAAAACACAGACAGCTCCCCTGGATCTTATTAAAACAGGATCCGGGCCTTTCCATTCATTTGTTAATACATCCTTCCATTTGACCCAATTCTTTTTCTGTCCTCTTGGGCTCTGAGCAGTGATCAGCTCAGCAGCTGTTTGTCCAGCTTCATCAAGATTTTAAAAATTTAAGGGGTGTTGGGGGAGTTCTATCATAATTCCCCTTCTTTGTTTTATTAAATATGATTTGAGCGTCCGATGAGCACGCTCAATGATTCCCTGTCCTTGAGGTTGTAGGGGCAGGCCGTCAGGTCGGCCAACCTGCATCTGAGCACTAAAACTACGGGCGAATGAGATGTGTAGGCGGGGCCATTGTCAGTTTTTACACATTTTGGCTTTCCCCAAGCATTCCCATGCTTCAAAAGGCAGTGCTGAATGACATGTGTTTTTTCTCCTGTAGTGGGGTGGCATATGAGAATGCAGAACGTCTATGAATACATACATACTGTAATTTTCCAAAAGTAGGGTACAGAGTCACATCCATTTGCCAGGTGCAATAGCTGTATTCCTCTCGGGTTGACCCGATGTGAGGAACAGGAGGAACTGGCAGCACTGTTGGCATTGGTATTTATATCACTTGTTTTTCTTTTCTAGTTATGAAGCGTGAAATTTCTGAGGTGACATGGAATTGCCATGAAGGCTTTGCGGCCACTAAAGGAGGCCAGGGCCACAGCTATCATTTTAGTGGCTTTGTCAGCCAAATCATTCTCTAACTCATTGGGCAAGAGGTCAGAATGGGCCTGTATGTAATTAGTAGCAGGGAATCTTCTGGCTAATAGGATAATTTGGATTTTGAATATCTGCCACCTTGCTAGTGGTTTTTAATTATACTGGCGGTTTCAAAGAATACTGGCATTAACCACATAGGAGGAATCTGAAACAATATTTAGAGGAACCTGGAATTTTCAGTATCCCATGACCACCATTCTACATGGTGGGGTTTGAGGCAGCCATTGAAGAATACTTGGGGTTTACCACATATGTCACCCTGTTTTTCAGCCATCGTATACACCATTATCCCTCCTTTAATGGTCTGTGGGATGTGTGAGGAAAACAAGTTGTTATTTTAAAACACAATAGAAGTGTTTAGGATGGCTAGTTATCTATCTTCCCACCAAAAGGATGAGCCTTTTGCCCAATCATCAGAGGTAATGGCTACAAGTTTGGATCTGGTAGGGTGTATATGGGATAATCAAAGTTGGGGTGAGTCCCAAAATGACAGATGGCAGCTTTTAGGCCCTTAATAGCCAGATGTGCTACTGCAGCTGGATACCAATCAATAAAATCTTCTGGGGAAACTGTGTGGATGGATCCTGTAATTAATTGCTTATTTGCCATAAAACTGCAGTGGGTAAATCCTTGGTATCTAACCAAACAGAGTGAAAAAAGGTAAGACCAATCAATGCGTTGCAATTGGGCCTGTTTATAGCATCTTCTACTTTTTAGTAAGGAGCTTGAATTTGCAGCGGGGAGTTAGCACCTGAGGGGGAAATTTGATGGCAGGCGTCCCCTTTAATATTTAGAACAGGTTTTTAATTCCGGAAGGATTTTCCAAAAATGAATTATAACCGGTTGATATCTCCCAAACTACAAAGATTATTAAAATGGAGGTGGTCTCTCACAGTTTCCAGTTTCTGGGGTATAATCTTATCAGGGAAAATAATGGATCCTAGAAAATGACCTGTGTCAGCAATTTGGACCTTTTCTATAGCAATATGTAAAGAATATCCCATTGTTTAAGGTTTTTTTTTGTAATGGGAATAGGCTTGTTTTGATTGAATTCTAAGTCTTGTGACACATCAATATATCATCCATGTAATGGATTAACAGTAACTTTGGATGGAGTCTCCTGACTGGTTTGAGGCTTCCTGAACATATAACTTTGGAAAACCCTTCGTGACTTGTTGGCCATGCCTGGGTAGGACCTTCCACTGGTATCTTTTATCAGGTTCAGTATGATTAATTGATGGGACAGTAAAAGCAAACCTGGAGCCCTCTCTGAGGGGTAAAAGCAGAATAGAAAAAAGCAATCCTTGATATCTATTATTACCAAATTCCAATCTTTCTGTAGGGCTGAGAGCATACAGGAAGGCCCGGCTGAATGGGTCAAGGGATTCCATCTGAGCGTTAATGGCCTCAAGTCATGGGTAGTCGCCATTTTTCTGATTTTTTCTTCCTTATTACAAAAATTGATTGTTCCAAGGAGAATTGGAGGCTCCAAATGTCCCAATCTTAATTGTTCATCCACCAGTCCTGTAGCTGCCTGTAATTTCTCAAAGGTTAATGGCGTTGGGGAACCCACACCGTGTCCCTCCGTCACCTCCCATGGTATGGATTAGTGCTGCCCCAATGGCCTAAAACCAGGCCTTGTTTATGAAGTTTGTGATCCCGGTTCAATGAAGTGAGACAACCCTGTTCCTAATAAGCCCTAGGCCTTTCCCCTTCCTTATAGCCATCCTTGACATCATGTGGGCCACTTGTGCAGTATTCGATGGAGTAAGGTCAGTCCATGGTCTGCATAACATCCCTCCCCCAAAGATTAACAGGCAGGGGAAGTACATAAGGAATAGAATTGTCCCTGTCGGGCCATCGGCAGTTGTCCAAGTTAGAGTGGCAGAGCTGATCATAGGGCATGACTGGTAGCCTAATCCTTGTAGTGAGTGAGAAGATTTTGTGGTAGGCCATGATTGAGGCCACCATTTTGAGGAAATTATACTTTTATCAGCCCCAGTATCCAGTATGCCTTCAAATTTCTTTCCATATAATTTCTAAAGCTTCAATTTTGGGCGGTTGTTAAGGTGAACCACCAAATATGCAGAATCATGACCAGTGGACCCCATGGGCCCCTTGGTATCCTGTGTCGTGGCCTGGGAGCACGGAAGGAGTAATAACTGTGCTATTCTATCTCCGTTACTTATGGAAAAAACCCCATCGGGACTTGAACAAAGAATCTGAATATCAAGAGAGCGCTGAGCTTCAACAAGGCCTGGATGGACTATCAGTCCTTGTAGGGCGAGAGATCCTCTCCCAAGGACAAGGCCTATGGTTCCCGGGGGTAGAGGCCCCACAGTCTGAGCAGGAATTGGCTGAATGCCCATCTGGGGCATTAGAAAGAAGTCTGAGGCGGCACGCAGGTCCAATTTTGTGTCGCCTCTTGGGGGACCTCCTCTGCCGGGGTCGTGGCCCTGTGAAAGCCGGTTCCCCATGTCTTTGAGGCCCTGGACCCCAGAGAGGCCCCACCAGCCAGTTACGGCATCTCATTAGGTCAGTCTCAAGGAGGGAGTAATTTTGCCTTTAATGTCTCTCTTCGTCGGCACTGGTCAGCCCTATGGCTGTGGCACACCACATGGACCCTGAGAGGGATTCCAGGCCCCCTGTCTCTTTGTCATCCCTGCAGTCTCTTTTTAGATGGCCTGTTTCCCACGGTAAGCCTTGATCTTTTATCCGTCCCTTTAGCAGGCGTGCTGGAACTGGAGAATGGCAGCCGCCAGGCTGGAGTTAATGAGGGCCCACTCGAGTTCCCTGCAAACTCTAAGCCAATCCTGCCAGCCCTTTATTATTTTCTTGAGGGCTATGGCTGTTCGGCACTCCTGGGTGGCTTGCTCAATGACTGTTCTATTAATGGTGCTGCTTGTTCAGGATGTAAAGGTTGTCCCTGCAGCCTCTGTCATTCTACTTCTAAAATCTGAGAAATTTTCTGGGGTCCCTGAGCGATTTTTGTAAGGTTAATTATCAATCACTCTCTCCTGGACAGTGCCTTTGAGCTCTAATAGCCGTGCTGGAGACCTGAGCATAGGCGCCCCCGTGGTAAGACTGATCCAGCTACCAAAGCAGCCCTGTCCTGTTAAGAGTTCAAAGTCCTGTTATAATTATTAGGCCGCCGCGTGCATCTGGCCTGTGTTTGGAAGCTGCCTCATATAGGCGCTTCCATTCATATATTGGCTGTACTGGCAAGGGCTGCCTTAGCAATCATCCTTAATCAGCTGGTATCCAGTACTTTGTCATAACCAACAGCCGAGTTGTGTTAGAGTAAAGTTGGCCGTGACTCCATACTTTCTAACTGATTCCGGTAATTCCTTAATCTGATTATATTCAACTTGAGGCATGGACCCGTCCTCCCTCTAGAGTCTCAAAAATAGGAATGTCATACTCAGCTTTCATCTCACCTTCTGGGGACTAGTAGCGCGTGGCGTGTCTCATATGGGCGCCCGTTGGTGGTGACGTGCTAGAAAACTTCATGCTTCCCCTACATTCATCCGGGTAATATCTTTCCTCCTCATATTTAGCTGCTTCCTCATCTGCTCAACTCCTCCTCTGAGTCTAGGTTTATTTTCAGGCACAGAACTGTCGAGTTCAGCGCTTCTAGCTCTTTCTAGGTATAGGCTGGCTCCTTGGTTTTATGTGTAGAGGAGGAAGTGCTGGAATCCTGAACATTCAATGCTCCCATGATATGCGGACTTACTGGAGGCACTTTTTTTCTTGGGCGTCTTTTTTCTTGCGTAACCTCTCCTCGTTCAGTTTCTGACTGGTTTTCTCGGACTACCTCGAGAGTGGCCTGTCATCTATTACTTTCTTCCTTACATGTTTCATCCTTTAAACAATTCTTGACAGCTTCCTTATAGCTTTGGTCCCTAGGCATGAGATCCTCTTCATCAATTTCTGTCAAGAGTCTTTCAGTTTGTTCCGCCCAGAAGGCCAATAAATAAATGAGCCTGAACAAGTGAACAAATGCCCTTTCTCCACCCCTCCTTCACAGTTTTTAAGTCTTCCTCCTCAATTTTGATGTCCCTCTCCTTTGCTTTTTCTTTTAGGCGCGACCACAGATTGTAGGATCCGCCGATGGGCCAGGAGACATGACGACATCTCGTCCAGGTCTGACAAAATGAGGTGAAGGTGGACCGCTGCTTTGTCTTATGTCTGAGAGTCTTAGCACCTCCCGGGCTGATTGCACGTATCTCATCGGCCTTATCAGCGTCCTTGCTCCCTCAGCAGTCAAAATGAAGGTAAAGGGAGCTGCATGACTCGCCCATATCTGAGAACTGAGAGCCTTCAGCTGCTGTGATCATTCTTGCAACATGGCAATTGAAAACAAGAACTATAAAAAGTAGGGTGGCTCCAGGACAGAAATGCTATGGCCTCTCAACAGGTATTTGAGGCGGTGACAACGTTGAAAGTCCAAGAGAGGCTACTTCGAGCGTATCTACCTGTAGTTCTGAATCCTCCATGGCAAAGTTCTACGAAGGTGCTGACGATGGTGAGGTGCTGCCAGGTTTTGGCACCAGATGTCCCAGCATACGTCTACCATGGCGGAGCAGTAGCAACACACACAGGATCCTTCTACCAGAAAAAGCTTTACTCGTCTTGGGAGGAGAGCATAAGCCTGGTCTGAGCGCCCAGTGAGAATAGCATTATATATGGAAGCTATCTAACCTGGGGCGATGTCTCACTCCTCCCAACTGGTTGCTGCCAATTATGCCAGATGGCGTACCATAAACGTGCGTGTCCCTTGATAGGGAGACTACAGGCGCTGGTGTGCCCTTTTTACTAGGTCACGTTCTGCCAGATGCTGGTGCCATCTTGTAACTGGGTAACAGGACAGCTCCTCGAACTCCTCACATCTGTGAGACAAGCTCCTCGGACAACTCCTGCAGGTGTTTCTCCAGCCATTCAGGCTCCTCAACTGCAGATTTTTTGTTTAACTCTAGTCCCATGTTTTAGCGGGAGTTTATTTGTCTCCTGTGGTCTAACTGGCAGGTTCTGTATTTTGGATATAAGCCCTCTATCTGTTGAGAGGTTGGGCCAAAGATCTTTCCCAATCTGACTAGTTGCAGATTTGTCCCTTCTAGTGTCTTTGCCTTACAGAGGCTTTGTAGTTTTATAGGATCTCATTTGTTTGATTCTTGATCACCGACACTTAGGCCATTGGTGTTTTGTTCAAGGGAAATTTTCTCGGTGCCCATGTGTTTGAGATGCTTTCCACAGCTTTTCTTCTATTAGTTTGGTGTATCTGGTTTTTGATGTGGAGGTCAGCGATCCCCTTGGACTTTTAGCTTTAGCCTGCAGCGATAAGCATATGGATCACGTCTCACCGTTCTTCTACATATTGACCTCCAGTTGAGCCAGCACCATTTGCTGGCATGCTATCTCCATTGGATGGTTTTGGCTCCTTTGTCAAAAATCAGTCACTGTGCAATACCATGAAGTTTTGCCTATTGCTCTACAACAATAGTGCTTTGGGATTCAAGGGATAGTAGTTCCCGGAAGTCCTTTTTATTGTTGAGAGGATAATTTTAGCTGTCCTGTTTTAATTATTCAGATGAATTTGCAAATTGTTCTGTCTAACTCTTTGATGAATTGGTTGATGTTTTGAGTAGGATTGCATTTGAATCACAGATCACTTTTGAAAAATAATACATTTTACTATAATCCTGCCGATCCATGAGCATAGGAGATCTTCCATCACCACAGAGTCTTCTTCAATTTCTTTAGAGTCTTGATTTCTTATTATACAGATCTTTTACTTGTAGTTAAAGTAACACCAAGGTGCTATAAATTTGGGACTTGCATGAAGGTGTTCCTTATTTCTTTCTCGGCTTGTTTCTCTTTTGTATAGAGGAAGGCTATAGTTTATTTGGGTGTTCATACCCAACCACTTTGTAGGCAGGGGCGGCTCAAAGATGGTGCCCCACATCGGTGGTGCGTCGTTTATAAGCACCTGCAATGGGCATGTTGGCATTCCCTGGCAGTTGATAGACTGGAGTGGTATTCATGGTAATAAGGTGTTTCCTTACTCCACCAATCCCCAGAGGGACAAGTTTACCCAATACAGTGTGTTTTGTATATAAGGAGGCTTTGTTCCGGGGTTCGTATCAACAATGAAGTGTTCCTGCAATAAAGACTGTTGAGAAAGAATCAGCAGTGTTGCATCTTCCTTTCTGGCGGCGCTACAACTGTTGTGCGTCTGGAACAGGAAAATTCTCTTTTCTGTGTGGATTCAGAACTCTTCAAATTCAGGACTACGGCGTCCAGGTAGGCTCCCGAATGGGGGAAGCGATAAAATCGGATGGGGACAATAAAGCTCCTGGATAGAGATATAGATTCCTATTTGGGACAATGAGTTCTAGATGGCAGGATGATGAAAGCCCAACGGTTCAAGTTTAAAAAGATATGGTCTACAGTTTGTCTTTTGTTTCTTCTTTGTGTAGTGGATTTGTTTTCTTTTAGTTGCTATTCCGGACAGAATTGCATTTTGCTGGGAAGAGGCCACTAAATTATGAGCTACAAGACTGGGTGTGTAAATAAACACTCCGGCTGGCCTGCTTTCGTAAATCAATTATAGGCTAGGCTCATAGAGCACAGGAAACTGACACTCACTTCTCCTGTCTGACTCTTCAGGAACTATTGGTCAACATAAACAAAATCAAAATGAATAAAAACTGCTTGAGGAAGAAATCGCTCTTAAATAAAGTTCCCCAGATGAGGCTCCTTTATGGAGTAAGTGTAGTGAAAGGAAATTTAATTTTATGGACCCGCTCTGGTAGTGGTGTTGGTTGATAATAACGATAATTTTTTAGAAGCATATTTTATCTGTGACATACAGCCCACAATCTTGAAGGCCGAAACTAGCTACGGGCTACTACAGTAAAGACATGGAGACTTTTCAGTCTCACCCCAATTTTCTGGCTACTGGCTGTTTGAAGAAAAAACTGGGATAGAGATTTCTTGGTGAATGTGAAGCCATTGCACCAGTTGAACAATGTCTAAGTCCACGGTGGACAGCTGAGATAAGCTGGGAAAATTTAGAATTTTGGCAGGGCAAAGGAATCTTTAAGGTGGGTTTGGCCAGTGTGGCGCAGAGTGCGTAGCTGCCTAGAAGATAAGAAATGCTGTCAACAGGCTATAAAAAAAGGAAAAGAGCCCATTGAAATGCTGGGAGGAATGATCTGAAAAGGCTGAAGTGAGACAGGGGAGGACTCTAAGGCTAGAACAAGAAGGAATTTATCCATCCTCAAGAACAAGGTCGAGAAAAAAATAAAAATAAAAAAATTTCAGTTGCTGCTTTTAGTGGCCTGACCTTCAACACTTGCTCACAGAAAGACAGTCTGTTCTGGTAGAGAAGCTCTTTAAGGGAGCCTGCCTTATCTGTTGTCCTTATTCAAGAGAGGTCGGTCTGGGCATTTAAGTAACATGAGTACCTTTGATCTTATCCCCCCTCAGCAGTCAGTTTCCTGCCCCTGCTGTTAAAAATGCCCCAGGTTTGGGGACAGGGCCTAAAGTAGTTTCAGAAGAATTACAATAGACTGGCAAGTAACTGTTTGCCAGACAAGAACAAATTTTAATTTAAGATGATAAGAGGAGAAAGTCTTGGCATTGGCTCTTCAGCTTACTCCAGTGGGGGCTGGCCAGGTCCAGATTATTTTCCCTGGGCAACTGGCACTGAGTTGATTTTGATGAGGCTGCTGCAGTCTGGGGCCAGGTAAACTGAGTACAATTCTTTCCAGCCATGATGAAAGATCATTTAAAACATTAAATGACTTTCAAAAATTACTAAGGAAGCATAAATTAAGTTCGACCCTATATTAAAAATGCCCATGTGGGCTAGCCTCTATGAGATCCTGAAGGATTCTCAAACGCTGCCTGTGCTTTAAAGGGAGGGCTTTGATTATCTCAAGAAAAGTAGAAGAAACACACAGAGGAAAAAGACAATGCTGAAAGGTACAAAAAAGGAAGATCTTTTTGTGTATACTGAGAACCTTTACGTTAGCTTCCCAGAGTCACCTGGCAACAAGGACCACTTCTGTGGATTGTCCCAATATTCTCCAATAGACCCATGAATATTACCCTTCTGCTGTTACAGCTTTTATATTAAATTGTTAAATCTTGCATTTCAGCATTTGCATTGTGCCCAAAGAAAAGTGATATATCTTATACTATAGTTCAGATGGAAACGACTGACAATGCCTTGATAGATAGTTAGATATAATGCATGTAAGTTTTGATAGAGGTTTGACAATCATTATCTACAAGGATCCTTTGCTAAAATTTTTTACTGAGATCGACTGATTTTCCTAAGGTCACTGCCTCAGACCTTTATTCTGGGCGTTAGATATTTACAGATGGCTCCATGGGTGTAGGTACTATGGTTGGTTCTTCCAGAACAGTAGCCAATTCTTTACAGTCAGGGCACCCCCAAATTAGAATGTAAAATTGTGATGGAGTTTTAAAGGTTTCATGATTCTTTTAATTTAATTTCTGATTCTGCTTATATAGTTAAGGCTGTGTGCTCACTTGAAATGGCAGGGCCAATTAGTGCCGACTGGTACTGGCATGTAAATTCTTTTGGTTACAAAATTGATTTGAGCCAGAAAATAAAATTTTCATACAACATATTCAGCTCATACTAATTTTGGTCCATGGCCATTAAACATTTTCCTAATTGGATGCTGAGTACTTTCGTAGAAAATTTATTTTTCATACGGCTCAGTTAGATCTTAAGCTAGAATTTCATCAAAAGTTTCATTCCTACCTCTTTCACTCTTCAACAATTTAAAATCTCTGAGCTGGCTTCGTGGATAACAGATATGTTGCGGTGCATTTCAGTTTCACCACCTCCTCGGAGGTAGAGTTAACCCTCATTGGTCTGCTCCCATTAAGACTTTGGCAGATGGATGCTCTTTATATCTCAATTTGGTAATTTAAAATATGTTCATGTTTCTGTTGATACCTGTTCGGTATTATACATACCCTCTGATGGCATGTTGAAGGCTCGTAATGTATGGCTAATTACTTAAAAGCGTGGGCAGCCTGAGGAAAGGCACAACAGATCTCAAGACAGAACCATGGGCCTGCCCTACCCACATACAAAGTCCTTTCAGAGCATTTTGCCCAAACAATGCAGAATCAAACACTGCTACGAGATTGCATACAATCCCCAAGGTCAAAATTAACTGGAAGAAAGCGCGCCATTACTTTAAAGAAGCTCTTAAAAGCAAAAAGAAGAGGGAATTATCTGCTGGCAGAACACCAGAAACAGTTGTCTTTAAACTCTTTACTCTAAATTTCTTAATTTTGGATGTGCCAAAGGCCGCTCTTTCACGGATCGCCATGCTGCTACTAGGCCTGTATTCAATACCCAGACATAAGGTAGGAAGGATATTTAACACAGTGAATGGTGGCCTTGAATCCTGTGTTTGAATCTAGAGGAGCTGTTTGTGTTTCCACAGAATCAAGAAGACAATCCAGTCAGGTGCCTGAATGTTTGACTTGCAAACTACCTCCTGCTATTCCTGAAAGGTAAGTTATGAACCTACTATTACTACTGGGAATATGTCCAGGTTGATTCACTTTACTCTGAGCTGTTAAGCTTGGTCCACAACGTGCTTATGACAGTTCACCACTTAATTCTACTGTTTGCCTTTTTCCATCCTTAACCCCAGATGATGTTTATGTATCGTTGAATGGAGAATTTAGCAGTATATAATCTTTCTTTTATACATACATTATATTTCCTCTTGTAAATTCTCCAGCCATGTATATGGCTGCAAGAACAACGATGGCTAACTGGTTAGATCCTCAACCCAGCAATAGTGCTATGGGCACTGGAACCATACCTGACTTCTTTGAGTCAAATTACCCAAAGGCCTCTTCAGGCAGTGGAGACACATCAATCAATAATTCTGCTGAGTTTGAACATTGCTTTGAATTGGGATGTATTGTAGTTTCCATCACCCTGAATAAGCATTTCACTGGATAACTCTACCTGTCTCATGAAATTCCACCTTCTTACTCCCCATATCAAGCGCTTTCCACTAATTTTACCCTATGAGAGTCCATTTCACCGGCAAAAGCAAATTCCCTACCAGGATTTGGTGCCTACTCTTGGCAATGTAGTATAGTCAAAGAAAAATAAAGACTGGCAAGTGTGGTTTTGGCCTTGGTTTCCAATAGTATTATCAAATGAGCAGGGGCATACACATCTATAATTCCTTTGCTCGATTGTATTCGGTGAAGAAGAATTTGCATTTGTATAATATTTCAGCCACTAGAACAAATAACAAAATCAGTTTAGTAAATGTAAAGATTAATAAATAGGCCTTTTTGGCAAATAATTTTTGTATTAGGTAGCTTCGAATCTGTTTAGAACACCCTTTCTTTTTTTTTTGATAAGCACTAATGTAGGTGATAATGCTCTAAATTGTATAACTCTGATGTGATCTCTATTTAGCTGAATGCTGGAATGGCACACGTGATGCCTTGATGGTCCAAGATTCCCTCTTTATTGCCTATCCCTGTGGGAAGCAAGTCAATAATTTTCCCATACTTGTTTACTAAGACCGAAAAGGAATTTTTTGGTATTACAGCAGCTATAATTTCGGTCGTTGACACTGTCGCCATTGCGGCAGCTAGCAATACAATTGCTGTGACTGATCAAGAATTGCGAATGGGACTATCGATCAGTTAGCGGAAAGAACTGCGGTGGTAGAGATGAAAACTTTAATGCCCCTTGGCATCTGTAGTTTCTATTAGCTAACTCAACAAATGGATTTAATTCAAAAGAACAAGTTGGGGCATTTATGTCATATGACACGGCTGTCTATATTTCCTCCATTGAAATAACTTTCTCTGTATTATATGAAACCAAAAATCTAAAATTATCAAAAACTGGTCCCATGTGGGCAATTGAGACAATTGTAATACAGATTGCCTCCATGCACTGCTTTAGAATGGAACTATCCGTTTGGGAGAATTTCACCTCATACAGATTACCAGTGCGCTGCTCCTTTTTTAAAAATGGGCTGGCATGTTTGCCTGCTGGGTGGGAAGCATTGTCCTTTTAGGATGGGAATATGTCTATGGCTTTTCTGCGTTCATTGAAACATACCAGACACCATGATTATTTACCAAATGGTTGCCATTGATAATGGTACTTCTTATATGGCCTCTTTGAAATTGAAGTTTGCCCTCGACGTATTTTGTCACTATCATGTAAAGCCAATGTATCCAAGGCAGGCAACTTTGCCAGAGCAGCACCAACCTTATAAAGACAGGGAGCCCGGTGGAGATAAGGTTACCGGACAGAGTAAGATGAGTCTTAGGAAAGAACGACCTAAAACTGAACAATGACATGTATTGACATGACACCCAGATCTGAACCAGCTATTTTAGAAAACAAAAAAAGGGAGATATGAGGAGCAGCCTAAAGAAGGGCCGACATCCGGTGCGTGGTGATAACTTCTGCAATCATGTGTTAGCATTCTCCAGGGTTATCAGACTGGGTGATAGTCATGATAACAGGTATTTCCTTCTCCACCAATCCCCAGAGGACAAGTTTGACCACGGTGTGCTTTGTATATAAGGTGGGCTGTTTCCCTAAGGTTGCCCCGAATCTTAACAATGATGTGTTCTGCAATAAAGGCTGTTGAGGAAGAATCAATGGTGTTCACGTCTTCCTTGCTGGTCGAGGTGGGTGCTACACTGAAGTTGTTTATCAGCTTTAGTAGTTCTGGTGGAACTTTTGGGATCACTTAAATATACTATCATATCATCTGCAAATAGTGATATTT
>NC_046168.1:79291644-79318243 GCF_011064425.1 Rattus rattus | reverse complement strand
ATGTGGAGGTCCTTGATCCACTTGGACTTAAGCTTTGTACAGGGTGATAAGCATGGATCGATCTGCATTCTTCTACATGTTGACCTCCAGTTGAACCAGCACCATTTGCTGAAAATGCTATCTTTTTCCATTGGATGGTTTTGGCTCCTTTGTCAAAAATCAAGTACCCATAGGTGTGTGGGTTCATTTCTGGGTCTTCAATTCTGTTCCATTGGTCTATCTGTCTGTCTCTGTACCAATACCATGCAGTTTTTATCACTATTGCTCTGTAATACTGCTTGAGTTCAGGGATAGTGATTCCCCCTGAAGTCCTTTTATTGTTGAGGATAGTTTTAGCTATCCTGGGTTTTTTGTTATTCCAGATGAATTTGCAAATTGTTCTGTCTAACTCTTTGAAAAATTGGATTGGTATTTTGATGGGGATTGCATTGAATCTGTAGATTGCTTTTGGTAAAACGGCCATTTTTTTACTATATTAATCCTGCCAATCCATGAGCATGGGAGATCTTTCCATCTTCTGAGGTCTTCTTCAATTTCTTTCTTCAGAGTCTTGAAGTTCTTATTGTACAGATCTTTTACTTGCTTGGTTAAAGTCACACCGAGGTACTTTATATTATTTGGGTCTATTATGAAGGGTGTCGTTTCCCTAATTTCTTTCTCGGCTTGTTTCTCTTTTTGTGTAGAGGAAGGCTACTGATTTATTTGAGTTAATTTTATACCCAGCCACTTTGCTGAAGTTGTTTATCAGCTTTAGTAGTTCTCTGGTGGAACTTTTTGGGATCACTTAAATATACTATCATATCATCTGCAAATAGTGATATTTTGACTTTTCTTTTCCGATCTGTATCCCTTGACCTCCTTTTGTTGTCTGATTGCTCTGGCTAGAACTTCAAGAACTATATTGAATAAGTAGGGAGAGAGTGGGCAGCCTTGTCTAGTCCCTGATTTTAGTGGGATTGCTTCAAGTTTCTCTCCATTTAGTTTAATGTTAGCCACTGGTTTTGCTGTATATGGCTTTTACTATGTTTAGGTATGGGCCTTGAATTCCTATTCTTTCAAGACTTTTATCATGGAGGGCCAATTTTGTCAGAGTAACAAGCATCTGAAATGATGTTGTGTGGTTTTGTTCTTTTCAGTTTGTTTATATATTGGGATTACGTTAGAGTGGTTTTTCCGTATATTAAATTCATCCTACATACTAGGATGAACCTACTTGATCATGGTGGATGATTGTTTTGATGTGCTCTTGGATTGGTTTTGCCAATTTTATTGGAATTTTTTGCGTCCCAATGTTCATAAGGAAATTGGTACAAGTTCTCTTTTCTTTGTTGGGTTCTTTATTGGTTTTAGGTATAAGAGTAATTGTGGCTTCATAGAAGGAATTCGGTAGTGCTCCATCTGTTTCAATTTTGTGGAATAGTTTGGATAATATTGGTATGAGGTCTTCTATGAAGGTCTGGTAGATTTCTGCACTAAACCCATCTGGACCTGGGCTCTTTTTGGTTGGGAGACCTTTAATGACTTCTTCTATTTCCTTAGGAGTTATGGGGTTGTTTAACTGGTTTATCTGTTCCTGATTTAACTTCGGTACCTGGTATCTGTCTAGGAAATTGTCCATTTCCTGCAGATTTTCAAGTTTTGTTGAATATAGGCTTTTATAGTAAGATCTGATGATTTTTGAATTTCCTCTGAATCTGTAGTTATGTCTCCCTTTTCATTTCTGATTTTGTTAATTTGGACACACTCTCTGTGTCCTCTCGTTAGTCTAGCTAAGGGTTTATCTATCTTGTTGATTTTCTCAAAGAACCAACTTTTGGTTCTGTTGATTCTTTCTATGGTCTTTTTGTTTCTACTTGGTTGATTTCGGCTCTGAGTTTGATTATTTCCTGCCTTCTACTCCTCCTGGGTGTATTTGCTTCTTTTTGTTCTAGAGCTTTTAGGTGTGCTGTCAAGCTGCTGACATATACTCTTTCCTGTTTCTTTCTGCAGGCACTCAGCGCTATGGGTTTTCCTCTTAGCACAGCTTTCATTGTGTCCCATAAGTTTGGGTATGTTGTACCTTCATTTTCATTAAATTCTAAAAAGTTTTTAATTTCTTTCTTTATTTCTTCCTTGACAGGTTATCATTGGTAGAAACATTGTTCAATTTCCGTATCATGTGGGCGTTTTCTTTGCTTTATTGTTATTGAAGACCATTTTAGGCCATGGTGGTCCGATATTTTGCATGGGATTATTTCTATCTTTCTGTACCTGTGAATACCCATTTTTTGACTAATTATATGGTCAATTTTGGAGAAAGTACCATGAGGAGCTGAGAAGAAGGTATATCCTTTTGCTTTAGGATAGAATGTTCTATAAATATCTGTTAAGTCCATTTGGCTCATGACTTCTCTTAGTCTGTCTACATCTCTGTTTAATTTCTGTTTCCATGATCTGTCCATTGATGAGAGTGGGGTGTTGAAATCTCCTACTATTATTGTGTGAGGTGCAATGTGTGTTTTGAGCTTTAGTAAGGTTTCTTTTACGTATGTAGGTGCCCTTGTATTTGGGGCATAGATATTTAGGATTGAGAGTTCATCTTGGTGGATTTTTTCTTTGATGAATATAAAGTGTCCTTCCTTATCTTTTTTGATGACTTTTAGTTGAAAATTGATTTTTATTTTGATATTAGAATGGCTACTCAGCTTGCTTCTTCTGACCATTGCTTGGAAAGTTTTTCCCAGCCTTTCACTCTGAGTAGTGTCATCTTTGTCTCTGAGGTGTGTTTCCTGTGGGCAGCAGAATGCAGGGTCCTCGTTGCGTATCCAGTTTGTTAATCTATGTCTTTTTATTGGGGAGTTGAGGCCATTGATGTTGAGAGATATTAAGGAATAGTGATTATTGCTTCCTGTTATATTCATATTTGGATGTGTTATGTTTGTGTGCTTTTCTTCTCTTTGTTTTTGTTGCCAAGACGATTAGTTTCTTGCCTCTTCTTGGTATAAAGCTTGCCTCTTATGTTGGAGGCTTTACCATTTATTATCCTTTGTAGTGCTGGATTTGTAGAAAGATATTGTGTAAATTTGGTTTTGTCATGGAATATCTTGGTTTCTCCATCTATATTAATTGAGAGTTTTTGCAGGATACAGTAGCCTGGGCTGGCATTTGTGTTCTCTTAGGGTCTGTATGACATCAGTCCAGGATCTTCTGGCCTTCATAGTTTCTGGCGAAAAGTCTGGTGTGATTCTGATAGGTCTGCCTTTATATGTTACTTGACCTTTTTCCTTACTGCTTTTAATATTCTTTCTTTATTTTGTATGCGTTTGGTGTTTTGACTATTATGTGGCCGGAGGTGTTTCTTTTCTGGTCCAATATATTTGGAGTTCTGTAGGCTTCTTGTATGCCTATGGGTGTCTCTTTTTTTAGGTTAGGGAAGTTTTCTTCTATGATTTTGTTGAAGATATGTTCTGGTCCTTTGAGCTGGGAGTCTTCACTCTCTTCTATACCTATTATCCCTAGGTTTGATCTTCTCATTGGAGTTTGGATTTCCTGTGTTTTGGACCAGTAGCTTTTTCCGCTTTACATTATCTTTGACAGTTGAGTCAATGATTTCTATGGAATCTTCTGCTCCTGAGATTCTCTCTTCCATCTCTTGTATTCTGTTGGTGAAGCTTGTATCTACAGCTCCTTGTCTCTTCTTTTGGTTTTCTATATCCAGGGTTGTTTCCATGTGTTCTTTCTTGATTGCTTCTATTTCCATTTTTAATTCCTTCAACTGTTTGATTGTGTTTTCCTGGAATTCTTTCAGGGATTTTTGTGTCTCCTCTCTATGGGCTTCTACTTGTTTATTTATGTTTTCCTGGAAATCTTTCAGGCATTTTTGCGATTCCTCTCTGTAGGCTTCTACTTGTTCTCTAAGGGAGTTCTTCACGTCTTTCTTGAAGTCCTCCAGCATCATGGTCAAATATGATTTTGAAACTAGATCTTGCTTTTCTGGTGTGTTTGGATATTCCATGTTTGATTTGATGGGAGGTGGGCTCGATGGTGCCATGTAGTCTTGGTTTCTGTTGCTTGGGTTCCTGCGCTTGCCTCTCGCCATCAGATTATCTCTAGTGTTACTTTGTTCTGCTATTTCTGACAGTGGCTAAACTGTCCTATAAGCCTGTGTGTCAGGAGTGCTGTAGACCTGTTTTCGTCTCTTTCAGTCAGTTATGGGGACAGAGTGTTCTGCTTTCGGGCGTGTAGTTTTTCCTCTCTACAGGTCTTCAGCTGTTCCTGCGGGCCTGTGTCTTGAGTTCACCAGGCAGGTCACTTGCAGCAGAAAAGTTGGTCTTACCTGTGGTCCCGAGGCTCAAGTACGCTCGTGGGGTGCTGCCCATGAGCTCTCTGCAGCAGAAGCAACCAGGAAGATCTGCACTGCCGTTTCTGGGAGCTTCCGTGCACCAGGGTTCCAGATGGCGTTTGGTGTTTTCCTCTGGAATCAGTAATGTGTGCAGAGTGCAGTCTCTTCTGGTTTTCCCAGGCGTGTCTGCCTCTCTGAAGGTTTAGCTCTCCCTCCCACGGGATTTGGGTGCAGAGAACTGTTTATCCGGTCTGTTTCCTTCAGGTTCGGCGGTGTCTCAGGCAGGGCTCCTGCCGCTCCTGGAGCCCTCCCCACAGGGAACCCAGAGGGCCTTATACAGTTTCCTCTTGGGCCAGGGATGTGGGCAGGGGTGGGCAGTGTTGGTGGTCTCTTCTGCTCTGCAGCCTCAGGAGTGCCCACCTGACCAGGCGGTGAGGTCTCTCTCCCACGGGGTCTGGGAGCAGAGAGCTGCTGCGGGCCGGGATCCGCGGGTGTGGGACTTCCGGTAAACACAGGACGTGCCCGGTCCTAGAGGAATTCTGCCTCTGTGTGTCCCGATTTCACCAGGCAAGTCACTTGCAGCAGATAAGTTGGTCTTACCTGTGGTCCCGAGGCTCAAGTTCGCTCATGCGGGGTGCTGCCCACGGGCTCTCCGCGGTGGCAGCAACCAGGAAGATCTGCGCCCCCCTTTCCGGGAGCCTCCGTGCACCAGGGTTCCAGATGAAGTTTGGTGTTTTCCTCTGGAATCAGTAATGTGTGCAGAGTGCAGTCTCTTCTGGTTTCACAGGCATGTCTGCCTCTCTGAAGGTTTAGCTCTCCCTCCCACGGGATTTGGGTGCAGAGAACTGTTTATCCGGTCTGTTTCCTTCAGGTTCTGGCGGTGTCTCAGGCAGGGGTCCTGCCGCTTCTGGGCCCTCTCTTTGCAGCTAATGTTTATGCTCTTGACTATTTTATGTGTTTACATTTCAAATGTTATCCCTGTTCCCCACTCTTCCATACCCCTTTCATCTCCCCAAGCATGTATGAGGACTCTCAATCCCACTCACTCTCATCCAGACACACTCGTCAATCCCCTACATTGGGGAGACATCCCAGGGCCAAAGGCTTTTCCTCCTATTGATGAAGGAAAATGGGAGATCCTCTGCTACCTGTGAGACTATAGACATGGGTCCTTCCATGTGTACACATTGAGTCGGAGAGTTAGTCCTTGACAGGCTCTGGTGTTTGTCTTGTTAATGGTGATATTCTTGTTCTTCCTCTGGGGTTGCAGAAACCCTTTCACTTCCTTCAGTCTTTCTCTCGCTCCTCCATTGGGGGTCCCAGTGCTCCAGTACACCAATGGTGCTGCAAAGCATCTTCATCTGTCTATGTCAGTAGGACTCTGGCAGACCTTCAGACATCCATATCCGGCTCACCGTCAGCCAGCAGCCCTCTTGTAGACAACACTAATCTTCCAGGTTTGGTGGCTGCCATATGGAGCGGATCGCAGGTGCACTTGGTCTGGATGACCTTTTCTTCACTCCATGCTCCACCCTTGTCCTTGTATTTCTTCCCTTGATAATTTGGTTCACCCTTATAGGTGTTTATATGTGGATTAAGTTGATAAATTTCTGTATATTGAGCCATCATTGCATCTTTGGAATGAAGCCTACTTGATTATGATGTGTGATTGTTTTGAAGTGTTCTTGGTTCTGCTTGCATGAATTTTATTCAGCATTTTTGCATATTCATAAGGGAAATTGTTCTGAAATTCTCTTTCTTTGTTGGGAATTTTTGGCTTAGGTATAAACATAATTGCGACTTCAAAAATCAATTGGATAGTGTTCCTTCTCTTTCTATTTTGTGGAATAGTTTGAAAAGTATTAGTATTAAGTTTCTTTGAAGGTCTGATAGAATTCCGTAATAACCCATCTGGTCCTAGGCTTTCATTGGTTGGGAGACTTTTAAAAACTCCTTCTATGTCTTTAGGGGACTCTATATGCTCTATCTGATCCTGATTTAACTTTGGTGCCTGGTTTCTGTCTAGAAAATTGTCTTTCATCCATATTTTCCAGTTTTGATCAGTATAGACTTTTATAGTAGGAATAATTTTTTTGAATTTCTTAAGCTTCTGATGTTATATCTTCCTTTCCGTTTCTGATTTTGTGATACTCTTTCTGTGCCCTCTGGTTAGTCTGGCCAAGTGTTTATCTATCTTGTTGATTTTTGCCAAGAGCCAGCTCCGGCTTTTGTTGATTCTTTATATTGTTCTTTTTGTTTCCACTTTGTTGATTTCAGCCCTGAGTTTTACTATTTCCTGCCTTCTACTCCTCTTAGGTGAATTTGCTTCCTTTTGTTTTAAAGTTTTCAGGTGTGCTATCGAGCTGTTAGTGTATGCTATTTCCAGTTTCATTTTGGAGGTACTCGAAGCTATGAGTTTTCCCCTTAGCACTGCTTTCATTGTATCCCATAAATTTGGGTATGCTGTGCCTTCATTTTTATTAAATTCTAAAAAGTCTGATTTCTTTCTTTATTTCTTCTTGACCATTGAGTAGAGTTCAGCTTCCATATAATTGTGTGCTTTTTGTTGTTTTGGTTGTTATTGATGACCATCCTTATTCCATGGTGATCTGACAGGATGCATTGGATTAGTTCAACCTTCTTGTATCTGTTGAGGACTGTTTTGTGACCAATTATGTGGTCAGTTTTGGAGATGGCACCATAAGGTGCTGAGAAGAAGGGATATTATTTTGTTTTAGGATGAACTGTTTTATAGATATCTGTTAAATCCATTTTTGATTCAGAACATCTGTTAGTTTCACTGGGTCTCTGTTTAGTTTCTGTTACCATAATCTGTCCATTGATGAGAATAGTATGTTGAAGTCTCCCACTATTATTTTGTGAGGTGCAGTGTATGCTTTGAGCTTTAGTAAAGTTTCTTTTATGAATGTGGGTGCCCTTGCATATTAAGCATAGATATTCAAGATTGAGAGTTTATCTTGCTAGATTTTTCTTCTGATAAGTATGAAGTGTCCTTACATGTCTTTTTGATAACTTTTATTTGAATTTTGATTTTATTTGATATGGTTACTTCAACTTGTTTCTTGGGACTATTTGCTTGGAAAACTTTTTCCCAGCCTTTTACTCTTAGGTAGCATCTGTCTTTGTCCCTAAGGTGCATTTCCTATATGTCACAATGTTGAGTCCTGTTTAGGTATCCTGTTTGTTAGCCTATGTATTTTATTATGGAATTGAGTCCACTGATGTTAAGAGATGTTAAGAAATAGTGATTGTTGTTTTCTGTTATTTTTGTTGTTAGAGATGGAATTATGTTTGTATGGCTATCCTCTTTTGGATTTGTTGCAAGAAGATTATGTTAATGTTTTCTCTTGGGTACAGTTTCCTTCCTTGTGTTGGAGTTTTCCACCTATTATCCTTTGTAGGCTGGTTGTCAGGAAAGATGCTGTGTAAATTTCGTTTTAGACCTGAAACTATCGTCGTCTCTCCATCTACGGTAAGATGATGAGTTTGCTGATTAAGGTAGCCTGACATGGCTGGCATTTGTGTTCTCTTAGCGTCTGCCACAGGTGACATCTGCCCAGGATCTTTTGTAGCTCATAGTCTCTGTTGAGAAAGTCTGGTGTACCAATTCTGATAGGTCTGTTTGTATGTGACTTGACCGTTTTTCCCTACTGCTGTAATATTCTTTTGCTGATTCTTTGTGCATTTGGTGTTGATGATTATGCATGACAGGAGAAATTTCTCTTTCGTCCCACTGAGTTTGCATACTGTAGAAGCTTTCTCTTTACATTTGATTCATCGTCTCTCTTTCAGGTTAGAAGTTTTCCTCTGTGATCTTTGTCGAAGATATTTAGCCTGGCCTTTAGGTTGGAATCTTTTCGTTTCTCTTTTGTAGACTCTTCCACTATTCTTAGGTTTGGTCTGCTTTTCGACTTTGTGATCGATTTCCTGGATGTCTTTGGTAGTTTTGCATTTTGCATTCTTCGGTACCTGTTGTATCAATGTTTTCTATCGTATCTCATGCACATTCTGCACCTGTGATTCTCTCTTCAATCTCTTGTGTTCTGTTGGTAATGCTTGCATCCATCGACTCATGATCTACTTTCCTAGGTTTTCGCATATGACTAAGGGTTTGCCTTCTTTTTGGCAGTATTTCTTTCATTGTTTCTATTTCCATTTTTAGATTCTGGATGGTTTTGTTCAATTCTTTAATTTGTTTGGTTGTTTTCTTGTATTTCTTTGTGGATTTTGTGTCAAGAGTGAGGCAGCGCTTATGGTAGACCAGCAGGTTGCAGGCATGTTTTTGGATCACAGGACTGTGGGACAGTCTTGGCTCTTAGTGCAGATGGCAGCTGGTGGTGGTTTCTTTTTCTACACAAATGTGATGCTGTGATTACACGTGCATGCCTGTTTTTCTAGATGAAATTATGTATAATACTAATGGAGAGTATCATCCTTACCAAATAGTCAGAAAAATAATCTCACAACATAAATTTCATATAATCATTTTTGCTATTTAGAAAACACAAAGCACTTGAAAATTGACATGAAGTGATGGCCCAGACACTTTAAAACAGAGCACAATCCAACATAAAACAAGTATCACAGATATATAAGCTCTCCTATTTTCTCTCACATATCCTAACTTTTCCCATATGAAGGTGGAGGTATAATATAGAATGAAAGGATTCCATGCATACAAGCCTTGAGGAGCCTCACATATAGAAGTCCTAAGATGAGTGACACCTACCATTGGTTTTCTCCAACTCATCTACAAGACAGCGAAACCTCCTCTTGAACTCGGGTCTTCAGTAGCCTCTCTTCCTCCCAAAGTTGCAGAGTCGTGAGAGAGCGATCTCATCTCTTTCCAGGTCCTCCCACTCCCCAGAGACAACACTTTCTACAGGAAGAGCAGAAATGAGAAGGGAGTTCCAAGAATAGAAGAAGGGGCTGATGGGTGGCTGCTCACACAGAAGGCTTAAGTTGGGATTATGAATAATTTTCAAGTCTGCTTTCCATCCTCACATTCCCTATGACCACAGTCCAACACATAGGTGCATGAGACAGTTGGATTCACTTAGACACTTGAGGCTATGGGCATATTGGTACATGGACATTTACCACAGTTTTTGTTAAACTTCTGAGCCACTCGAAATACTCCTCTCAGCAGAAATTCCTCCCCACTGATCAATCCGAGCTACCTCTCACAGCTTCATATCCATGTAACACCACAGCCAGGCTTCCTGCTCAAGTGCAAGAGTGAGCACAGGGCCCATAGACTTTTTGAAAACTGAAAAACAAAAAGGATGAAACGTGGTAAAAAGTTGTCAGTGGGGTGGCCCAGTACACACCTGGCAGAGACAGAGGTGGAGCTATCCACAGACCTTTCCCTCTTTGTTTCTTACCATAAACACAATTCTTAAGAAACTCCTGGTATAGCAACAAGAAATACAAGCTGCGCTCCTCTTCCCCTGTTTGTGACTCTAATGGATCTCACAGATCACACTTGGTATCCATCACCCATGCATCTGCTGTATCTCAGACCCCAGACTCAAGATTGATACACTGTTTCAAGCACAGGAGATGCTGAGCAGAAGTCAGAGTGAGGCTTCCCTACACTCCATTTCCAAGGAAACTAATAATCTGGGTCTTGCCTGCATGACAATAGGAGAGAGAGCTACCTAGGATGACAAGCCCGAGATTTAGAATGAGAGGAGAAACTCCTCCCAGTCTATCCTGACGAGCAGGAACCCCAGTGGAGGGATGGGACACCAGCACCCTACAAATCTTTGACCTGAAATTTGCCCTGCCTAGCAAGGAAGTACAGGGAACAAGAGATAGAGAGTAGGGCAGGTGAATGGCCAACCAATGACTCTCTAGAAATGGAGACTCATTCCATGGGAAAGAAACGCTCTCTGACATTTAATACTGATACTAGCATGCTGTTCTTGCAGACAGGAGCCCTAGCATGACTGCCCTCTGAAGCTCCACACGTCAGATGACTGAAACAGATCGCAGAGACCCCACAGCCAAGCATAGACAGGAACTCAGGAGTCTTGTGGAAGAATTGGCTTAAGGATTGAGGACCTGGAGGGATATATGACCTGCAAGAAGACCAGCAGTGATCCAGCTGGTCTGGACCATGAGGGTTTCAAAAACTAAACCATTAACTAAATAGCACCATGGGCTGCACCTAATTCTCCCACACATATGTAGCGAATGGCATGGCTCAGTCTACATTCAGGTCCCCAGAGCATTGAAGCAGCTGTCCTTAATCTGTTCCATGCCTGTAAGATCCTGTTCCTTACCTTTGGGTTTCCTTGCCTGGCCTCAGTGGGAAAGGATTAGTCCTACTCAGATAGACACTGAGCCAGAATGGAGTGACTCTGGAGGTCTTGCCTTTCTCAGAGAAGAGGAGGGAAAACAGCTGCCTGTGAGGGGTTACTGAGAGAGGTGGAGGCTGTTGCAGTGATGTGAGTGAATAAAGTCATCAATTGATTTAATATAAAAGTAAAAATAAACAAAATAGACCAAATATATTTATGTATTTACAGAACATTCTACCCCAAAACAAAATAATATACCTCTTTACTGTTGCCTCCTTGAAACTGTCTCAAAACATGAGCTACATGCTCTTTACAAATTAAGTTTTAATAGATACAAAAGTAGATAGCCTGCATTTTGCATCGATACCACATTAAACACAGAATAACAGCAACAGAAGGAACAGAAAAGCTTACAAACTCATAGGACACTATTCTCTACTGAGTGAGAAATGGATCCATTAGAAAATGAGAAAGAAAATTCAAATACTAAATTCAATGCCAATATATACTGAAACTTATGGGACATGCTGAAAGCAGTGCGAGGAAGTTCATGAGCTAACACTGAGTGCTTACATTAAAAACAATGAAGAAATTTCATACTAACAGATTTATCAGCACACCCAGAAAGGACTTACAAAAATGAAGTAAAGTGCATGCAAGAAAAGTAGACAGCGAAATAATCAACCTGATGGTAGGAAATCAATAAAAATAAAACAAAGAAAACACACTAAAATGGATGTCGATACAAAATATCGTCCTGAGTGGTGACCCATTCTCAAAAGAACTACACATGGTATGTGCTTTCACTGATAAAGTGGATATTAAGCTAAAAGTTGGAATACCCAAGATGTAATTCACATGCCATATGAAGCTCAAGAAGAGGAAGACCAAATGTGGCAGCTTCCAGTCCTTCTTGAGAAGGAAAGAACAAGAAATACTCATGTGGGAGTATGAGAGGTGGGGAGGGACTTCGAGAGGGAGGAGAGGGACAGCAGTTCAGGGCTGCCAGAGAAGATTGGTATTATACAGAGAAGTGAAGATTTGAACGAGGGTGTGTCACGATGGGGAATGTACAGAGGTTGCCACCAGCGAGGCGTATGCCAAGAAAGCAGAGGCTCAGAGACAACAGAGATGAGATGAGTTGAAACACCCAAGCGAAAGGGAAGAGAACCTCTCTGAGAACCATATCCACAGTTAGGTCCCTTTGGGATGGGAGTCACCTACCCTTCTCAAATTTTAACCCAGAATTGCTCCTGTCTAAAGGAAATATAGAGACAAAGAATGGAGCAGAGACTGAGGCCATCACAGAATTGCCTACCTGGGGATCTATACCATATGCAACCATCAAATCCAGTCACTATTGTTGGTGCCAAGAAGTGCTGACAGGAGGCCTGATGTGAACATCTCCTGAGAGGTTCTGTCAGAGACTTACTTGTACAGAATGGTGATGCTACAGCTGGCACATCAGACTGAGCAGGACACAATGGAGGAGATGAGAGACTGAAAGAGCTGAAGGGGTTTTGTAACAACATGAGGAGCAACACTGTATCAGCCAGCCTGGCGCTCCAGGTTCCCAGGGACTGAAAGCCACCCAACAAGAGTAACACATGGAAGACTTGGCAAGGATGGCATTGTCTGGCGTCAACAGGAGAAGAAGCCTCTGGATCCTGTAGAAGTCTTGTTCCCCAGTGCAGGAGAATGCCAGGGCAATGAGTCAAGTGGATTTGAGTGTGCAGAGATAGCATCCTCATAAAAAGCAGGGGAAGTGGGAGGTATGGAAAAAGCTGAGGAAAGGGATAACATTTGAATGTCAAATACAAAAGTATCCAATAAATACATGCATTCCAATGAAACAAAGAAGTTGATTCTTTGAGAAAATGAACAAGACAGCCACAAATACTTATTTGAAGAATTACTTTACTAAGGCAGTGATAGAAAGACACACCTACAGAAAGTGCATGAACTTAAGAAACACAAATGTGAGACAAAACAACAGAAGATGCATTTGAAAAATCACTAGGTCTGATTTTCAAAATCCTACTACTCTGCAAATTAAAATCTTTGAAGAAATTTACTCCCCAGGTAGGTACAAATTTATCTAGCATTAATTCAATATCAGACAAACAATTAAAAAGACCTACAATCCTCTGGTGAAATATAAGCAGTCATTTAAAAGATTCCCAGCCCACACCCTCCACTTTACATAGTCTATAATGGCCGGTCGATCATCAAAATACATTGAAAAGGTCATCCACCATGTTCAAGTAGGCTTCATCCCAGAGGATGCAGAGATATGATTCAACATATGAATAATCAACATATTGATCGACTGACGAAGAGCATAATTGTCTCATTAAAGCGCCAAAGGAGGGCACTGGCTAACTGCAGCACCCTGATTTATGAACGCTAGAGAGAGATTAGGGATGACAAATTTCCAGCAAGCCTATAGCCAACGATTAAATTCCGTGATGAAAATTCAAGCATTTCCACTAAACGAAGCACGAAAACAATTTCTGTCTCCAGTCTACTACTAATATAGTATTCAAAGAAGTGCTAGAAGACATTAACACAACTGAAAGCAGATCAATTAGAAGCGACATACAGACTGTCATTTGCAGATGCTATGGCGGTATTTCTTAAGGAGTCATCGTAAAAGCACTGAGGAACTTCTACAGCTGATACGCACTTTCAGCAAAGTGACCTGGATACAAAGATTAATTCAAATAATGGCAACACAACACAGTAGCCCTCTTTATACTTTAATTACCAAATATGTCAAGGAAAATTGGAAAGCAATACATTCCACAATAGACTCAAAACTAACACAGTAACCTCGGGTGGTAATAGCTAGCAAACAAGTGAAAAGACTTGTATGATTAATAACTTCAGAGTCTTTTGATGAAAGAGAGATTCAGATAGCAGAGAACGAGAAGACCTAACAGCCTCACCTATGAGTTTGCTAAATTTAACTTGGTTAAAATATCCATATGACCAAAAGCAATCTACATTCAATGCAATCTCATCAAAATTTCCTTTACTGGTAATCTCCAGACTTTAAAAGGAAAATTATCAACTTCATATGGACAAAACTCCCGACCTGCTTTGCTGCGATCCTGTAGAACTTCTGGTCATATCAGCATCCCTGATTTTAGGCTCTACTACCAGAGCTAACAAGTGGCATGTAGCATGGTATTGGAATAAAATCAGATCAGATATATCAATGGAATTGAATTAAAGACAAACATAAATCCTACGCCTATGGACACCTGATAGAGAGAAGCCAGAAATTAGCAATGAAACAAAAGCATCTTCAACAAATGTGCTGGTCTAACTGTGTGGGTCTGAATACAGAGAAAGATGCAAATTAATGCTATACTTAGTACAATACAACAGAAACCCAAGTCCAAGAAGATAAAAGACCTCAACTGTAAAACCAGATATACTAGACACTGCCTAGAACCTGAAGGGACTGGATCAGCCATTCGTGACGCAAATACCGTGGAAGGGAGACCGCATTCAGAGGCGAGCACACGAGGAGGCTCCAAGAAGACACTACTCACATTTCTGACTCAGAGGAAAACACTGACACCATCTGGGATCCGAGGCATGCTCCCAGGAGCGCATCAGGCCCTCCTGGTTGCAGCCCTCATGGAGAAACTCAACAGCAGCCCCCAACAAGCAACTTCAGCCTCGGGACCACAGGGAAGACAACTTTTCTCGCTCCCAGCGACCTGCCAGGTGGCACTCAGGACCTGGTACCACAGGAACAACAGAAGACCAGTAGACGGGGACTGCAGCCCGGCAAGACACTGCTGTTTCCATAACTTGTGCAACAGAAGAGCAGGAAAAGCAGATCCCACAGCACTCTGGCTCCTGAGCCTATAGGATGGTCTACGCTGTCGAAAATAGCAGAACAAACAAACACCAGAGACAACCTGAAGTGGCAAGACGAGGCAACGTGGGAACCCAAGCAGCAGAAACCAAGACTTCCATAGCATCATTGGGCCAATTCTCTCAACCACAAACACTGAATATCAAACACACAGAAAAAGCAAAGATCTTGATTTAAAATCATAGTTTGATCATGATGCTGGAGGACTTAAAGAGAAGACACTAAAGAACTCCCTCAGCAAAGCATGGAAAAACATAAATAAACAAGTAGAAGCCTATAGAGAGGAATCCACCATCCTGAAGAATTCCGGAAAGACACGACAAACAGTTGAAGGAATGAAAAATGGAAAAGAGAAGCAACACAGAAAACAGAGAAATCACCCTGGATGGCGAGAAACCCAATGGAGAGAAAAGCAGCCGTAGATACAAGCATCACCAACAAAATACCAAGAGGAAAGAAGAGAATCCTCGGCAGCAGAGATTCCATAGAAATCATCAACACTAACTTCATCAAACATAATGTAAAACAGAAAAAGCTACAGGTCCAAAATATACAGGAAATCCAGCACTCAATGAGAAGATCAAATGAGGATAATAGGTATGAAGAGAGTGAAGACTCCCAGCTCAAAAGGACCAGTAATGTGCTGACAGTCGCAGAAAACTCCACTAACCTAAAGAAAGGAGATGCCCATAAACATAATAGAAGCCTACAAAGGCTTCCAAATAGATTGGACCAGACTCCTCCATCAAAACACCAAATGCACAAAATAAAAGAAAGAATATTATTAAAAGCAGTATGGAGTACAAGTAACATGTATAAAGGCGAGACCTATCAGAATCACACCGACTTCTCTGCAGAGACTATGAAAAGCCAGAACATCCTGGACGATGTAGACAGACACAAAGAGAACACAAATGCCATCCCCAGGATACTACCATCACCATAAAAACTCTCCAGTGTAACATAAGATGGAGAAAGCAGAGATATTCCATGACAAAACCAAATTTACACAATGTCTCTTCTACAAAATTGCAGCACTACAGGATAATAAATAGGTAAAGCCCAACACAAGGAGTCAGGGTACACCTGGAAAACCAGAAACTAATAATCTTGTATGCAAACGAGAGAGAGAGCACACTAAACATAACCTCATATCTAAATATACGGAATATAACAGGAAGCTTAATATCATCTGATATTCGTAATATCTCTCAACATCAATGGTCTCAGTTTCCCAATAAAAGACATCGATTTAGCTGAAACTGAATAAGCTTAATGAGGAACCTGCGTTCTGCGCTAACAGAAACACACCTCAGAGAGACAGAGAGACAGACACCTACCTCGAGTAAAGGCTGAGAAACAACTTTCCCAGAGCAACAGAAGAAGCAAGAAAGGCGGAACCATTCTAATATCGAATAATCTAATTGCAACTATACAAATCATCATCAGATGAGAAAGGAACGCTTTATATTCATCGAGGATCACGCAAGATGAACTCTCAATCATAAATATCTATGCTCCAAATAAAAGGCACTACTACATACATAAAGAAACCTTACTAAAGCTCAAAAACACATTGCACCTCTGCAAATAATAGTGGGAAATTCAATACCCCCTCTCATCAATGGATGAGGGTAAGGAAGCGAAATTAAACAGAACATAGACAGACTAAGAGAGTATGAACCAATATATTTAAAAAGATATTTATAGAACATTCAATTTCTAAAGCAGGATATACATTCTTCTCTATAAGTACTTTGATAAAATTGACCATATATTTGGTCAAAAGCAGACTTCAACAGATACAGAAAGATGAAAATAATCCCATGCGTGCCTATCGGACCACCTGGCCCTAAGCTGGTCAGCAAAACAATAAAGGGAAGGATGCTCACATATACATGGAAATTGAACAATGCTTTATTCAGTGATAACCTGGTCAAGGAAGAAATAAAAAAAAAAATAAAACCTTTAGAATTTAATGAAAATGAAGGTACAACATACCCAAAACTTGGGACTAATAAAAGCTATTGCTAAGAGGAAAACTCATAGCTCTGAAATTGCCTACCAGAAAGAAACAGGAAAAATATGTCAGCAGCTTGACAGCACACCTAAAAACTCTAGAAAAAAAAGCAAATACACCCAGGAGGAATGAAGGCAGGAAATAAATCAAACTCAGAGCTGAAATCAACCAAGTAGAAACAAAAAAGGACCATAAGAAAGAATCAACAGAACCAAAAGTTGGTTCTTTGAGAAAAATCAACAAAACAGATAACCCTAGCCAGACTAACGAGAGGACACAGAGGAAGTGTGTCCCAAATTAACAAAATCCAGAAATGAAAAGCGGGCAAACTATAGAATCAGAGAAATTAAAAAAATCATCAGATCACAAAAGCCTACTCAACCAAAACGCAAGAAATCTGCAGGAAATGGACAATTTCCTGAACCCAGTCTCAGGTAGAAAGCTAAATAAAGACAGACTAAGCCAGTTAAACAACCCCATAACTCTTAACGAAATAGAGAAGCAGTCATTAAAAGGTCTCCCAATCAAAAGAGCCCAGGTCCGGATGGGTTTTAGTGCAGACTATCAGACCTTCATAGAGACCTCATACCAATACTGTCCAAAGTGTTCCCACAAGGTAAACAGATGGAGCACTACCGGTCCAGCTAACAAGCCACAATTACTCATAAGCCTAAGCACACAAAGACAACAAAGAAAAAAAAGAACTTCAGACAAATTCCCCTTTTTGAATATATCAACACAAAATACTCAATAAAATTCTGTGCAGCGGAATCCAAGAGCACAGTAAACCACCATCATCCACATTATCAAGTGAGGCTTCATCCCAGGGCAGACAGGATGGTTTAATATACGGAAAACCATCAACGTGATCCATTATCTAAATAAACTGAAAGACTACATGATCATCTCATTAGATGCTGAGAAAACATTTGACAAAATTCAGCAACCCTTCTGTGATAAAAGTCCTGGAAAAGAATAGGAATTCAAGGCCCATACCTAAAACATTGTAAAAGAAGCAATATGCATGGAAGCAGTCACTAACATTTAAAGCTAAATGGAGAGAAACTTGAAAGCTTAATCCCACTAAAATCGAGGGGACTAGACAAGGCTGCCCTCTCCTACCCTCCTTATTCAATATAGTTTTGGCATCCTTGAAACCAGGTAGCAGACAACAAAAGGAGATTGCTGTGAGGATACGAATGGAAAAGAGAAAGGGAGTCAAAATATCTACTATTGCAGAATGATGTGATGGTATATTTAAAGTGATCCCAAAAGTTCCACCGAAGAACTACTGAAAAGCTGTAACCAACTTCAGCAAAGTGGCTGGGTATAAAATTTGTTGGGAGCAGCTAAAGATGACACTTACATCTAGTGGTCATTTGTGGTATACAATCATTTAGCCGTGTCTTTGGCCTTCCTCTGGCTTTTACAAGGCCACGGTGATATGCATGCTAATAAGGTATTTCATACTCCACCAATCTAGAGGATTTACAAACCTGTCTGTCACTGTATTTAAGGTGGTACTTTGTTCCACAGGGTCTATTATCAAGAGTGTTCCTACAATAAGAGCTGTTGAGAAGAATCAGCAGCTGTTGCATCTTCCTTTGGTCGGTGGGCGGCAAAAATTAACTCAAACTAAATCGTGGCTTCCTCTACACAAAAGAGAAACAAACCAAAAGAAAGGAAGTGGGAAGCAACACCCTTCTGTGTTAAATAATAAAAAATACCTTGGTGTGACTTTAACCAAGCATTAAAAGTCTCTCTGGTAGACTTCAAGATTCTGAAGAAAGGAAATTGAAGAAGACCTCAGATGGGAAGATCTCCCCATGCTCATGGATTGGCGGGATTAATGTAGTAAAAATGGCCATTTTACCAAAAACTATCTACAGATTCAATGCAATCCCCATCAAAATACCAATCCAATTCTTCAAAGAGTTAGACAGAAAAATTTGCAAATTCATCTGGAATAACAAAAAACCCAGGATAGCTAAAACTATCCTCAACAATAAAAGCACTTCCAGGGGAATCCACATCCCTGAACTCAAGCAGTATAACGGAGCAATAGTGATAAAAACTGCCTTGTATTGGTACAGAGACAGACAGATAGACCAGTGGAATAGAATTGAAGACCCAGAAATGAACCCACACACCTATGGTCACTAGATCTTTGATAAAGGAGCCAAAAACGTCCAATGGAAAAAATATAGCATTTTCAGGAAATGGTGGTGGTTCAACTGGAGGTCAGCATGTAGAAGAATGCACGTCCATCCATGCTTATCACCCTGTACAAAGCTTAAGTCCAAGTGGATAAAGGACCTCCACATCAAACCAGATACACTCAAACTAATAGAAGAAAAAGTGTGAAGACTCTCGGTCACATAGGCACTGGAGAAAATTTCCTAAACAAAACACCAATGGCTTATGCTCTAAGATCAAGAATCGACAAATGGGATGTCATAAAACTGCAAAGCTTTTTTGAAGGCCAAAAAGGACAAAGTTTTTAGGAGAAACATATCCAAAATACAAAGAATTCAACCAACACAAATAACCTAAAAAATTGATTCAAACAAACAAAATTCACAGCTGAATCCTACAACTGGTGGATACAAAGAGTGGTACATTATATCCAAAAATAACAAAGAATTAGTAGGCATAAGAAGTATCATCCCTGACTAACCCAATCACAGAAAGACATACATGGGATTCTACAAATAACTATTAGCCTGCTTGATTAAAAAATTGAGATTCAGAGCTAAAAAAACAAGAATACCCTTGGCACAGCTGAGGAGGTTCAGGAATGTGGCTGAGACAAGATGGATGAAGCAAAGAAGTGCAGGCCGAAAGAAATCGCTCCTGAGAGACACAGCAGAATACAAAATACAGAGCAGATATGACTTTGAGTCCCCGTTATAAGGGAAATCTTGAAGGGGCAAATCAACAATGTGCAACCCTTCCAGACTAAGATTAAACATCACCCTTCTGACACCAGTCAATAGTATCTAGTAAGAGCACCAGTGGAAGATAAAAAACACTAGACTATACAGCAATGGGGGAGGTGGGGAGGAACACCCATGGTGAAGATGTTTGGGAGAAAGAGGAACAAGTTAATAAAAATATGAAAAAAAGAAATGTTCAACTCTTTAGTTTTCAAATCAACCCCTGGAGATTTCACTACACCAGGAATGAAGATCAAAAACACAGTGACAGCAAATGCTGGTGAAGATGTGGAGAAAGAGGAACCCTCCTCTATTTTTGGTGGGATTGCAGACTGGTACTACCGTTCTGGAAATCAGTCTGGAGGTTCCTCAGAAAATTGGACATTGAACTACCTGAGGACCCAGCTATACCTCTCTTGGGCATATACCCAAAAGATGCCCCAATATGTAACAAAGACACATGCTCCACTATGTTCATAGCAGCCTTATTTATAATAGCCAGAGCTGGAAAGAATCCGGATGCCCTTCAACAGAGGAATGGATACAGAATGTGTGGTGCATCTACACAATGGAATATTACTCAGCTATCAAAAACAATGACTTTATGAAATTCATAGGCAAATGGAGAGAACTGGAAAATACCATCCTGAGTGAGGTAACCCAATCACAGAAAAACGCACATGGTATGCACTCATTGATAAGTGGCTATTAGCCCAAATGTTTGAATTACCCAAGATGCACAGAACACATGAACTCATGAATGATGATCAAGATGCAGATGCTTCACTCCTTCTTTAAAAGTGGAACAAGAATACCCTTGGCAGGGAATAGTGAGGCAAAATTTAGAACAGAGGCAGAAGGAACACCCACTCAGTGCCTGCCCCACATGTGGCCCATACCTATACAGCCACCCAATTAGACAAGATGGATGAAGCAAAGAAGTGCAGGCAGACAGGAAAAGGATGTAGATCTCTCCTGAGAGACACAGTCAGAATACAGCCAATACATAGGTGAATGCCAGCAGCAAACCACTGAACTGAGTACATGACCCCTGTTGAAAGAATCAGAGAAAGGACTGGAAGAGCTTGAATGGGCTCGAGATACTATATAAACAACAGTGCCAACCAACCAGAGCTTCCAGGATATAAGCCACTACCCAAAAACTGTACATGGACTGACCCTGGCTCCAACCTCATAGGTAGCAAATGAATAGCCTAGTAAGAGCACCAGTGGAAGGGGAAGCCCATGATCCTGCCATGACTGAACACCTAGTGAAGGTGATTGTAGGGGAAAGGTGGCAATGGGGAGAGGATGGGGAGGAGAACACCAATATAGAAGGGAAGGTGGAGGGGTTAGGGGGATGTTGGCCTGGAAACCGGGAAGGGAAATAACAATCGAAATGTAAATGAGAAATACTCAAGTTAATAAAGATAAAAAATAAAATAAAAGTTTTACTTCCCCCCCAATAAAAACCAAAAACAAAAAAATCCAATGACTTTATGAAATTCTTAGGCAAATTGATTTAACTCAAAAACTTCACCCTCATTGAGGTATCTCAATCACAAAGGAACACACATGGTATATACACTCACTGATAAGCGAATATTAACCAAAATGCTTGGAATATCCATGATAAAATCCACAGATCATATAAAGCTCAGGAAGTTGGAAGACCAAGGACTGCATTCTCCCATCTTTCTTAAATGGGAGAACAAATAGAAAGAGAATGTGTGGAGCAGATAGTGAGGGAAAGGTCATGTAGAGATGTCCCCAACTAGGAATCCATCTCATATAATGTCACCAAACACAGACAATATTGTGTGGGAAACTGGTGTGGCGGCACTCCCAAGATGGCGCCGGGGACTGCAGCTAAGTCTCATGACTAGCACCTGACGTCCTCACACATCTGAAACTAGCCACGTCCATTGTGAGAGCTGAAGAGGCGCACCATGATGCAAGATCAGGCCATGTGATGTGGACCTATGAACAAGATTCACAGTCTGGACTGAGGAGGCGTGGAGTTGAGGGAGGATATAAGGAGTGTGCTCAGGGGCTGGGAGAAAGAAGAAAAAGAAAAGAAAGATTGCTGCTGCTGAAAAGAAAGGTTCCTGAATAAACTGCTTTGAGAAGAACGTCGTGGTCTTGCTCCTTTCTGCGGGATGGAGATGGAGACGACAATATTGTAGATACCAAGAAGTGCATACTGACAGGAGTCTGATATACCTGTCTCCTGAGAGGCTCTCCCAGAACCTGAGAAATACAGAGTCAGATGCTCTCAACCAACCATTGGACTGAAAAGTGGCCCCTAATGGAAGAATTAGCAAAAGCACCCAAAGAGCTCAAAGGGTTTTCAACCACATAGGAAGAATCACAATTTCAACCAGTCAGACACCCCTGAGCTCCTTCAGACTAAACAATCAATAAAAGAGTACACATGAAGGGACTCTTGTCTTCAATTATATTTGTAGCAGAAGATGGTCTTATTGGTCATGAATGAGTGGAGAGCCCTTTGGCCTCATGAAGGCGCAATGCCCCTATGAAGGGGAACGCCAAGGTTGGGATATCTGAAAGAGTGGGTAGTTCAGTAGGAGAACATTCTTATAGAGGCAGGGGAGGGGAAATGGATAAAGGGATTCCTGAGGGGTAGTGAGGAAAGGGGATAACATTTGAAATGTAAGTAAAGAAAGTAGCCAATAAAAAGGAACATTGCTTGTTCACTGCCTTTCTCCTAATGGCTTGCTCTCATATACCACCTGCCAACAGATGCACCATCCTCAGTGGATGGGACCTACCAAATCAATCATTAATTAAGCAATATCCCTTAGACTTGCTCACAAGACAATCTGTTGGAGGATTGAGATTATCTCTTCTCATATGCCCCTAGCCTGAGTCACACTGATTAAAAACTCACTATCAGAACACTACAATAAATTTCTGTATACTATGGGAGCAGTCCTTGCAATGTGCTCTGAAGGTGTGACCAAGTCTGAACTCAGATAAAGACTCTCCTGCACTTACATTAGAATTGTGATTCCCTGTGGTCTCTTGGGTGTCACTTGACCTAGACATATGATATCTGGCTCAAGGGGTTTAGGGAAAATTGCAAGAAGGAACTTTCAAGTGTTTGTGTTACATGATTCGGTAATAGAATGTTGACGTATAAACTGACTGGTGCATAAAAAAAGGCACTCAAATAAAATCATCTAGTTACCTTCAATTGTCAATTTGATACAGTTTAGAGTCAACTCTGGGCTTCTCAATAATAAAAGTAGCTAAGAAAGTCAGGGTAGAAAGCCAGTAGGAAGCTTTCTTCTGTTGTTTCTGTTTCAGACATTACTTGAGCTCCTGCCCTGACTTCCTTCACCAGTGGCCTATATGGCTTGGAAGTTCAAATAAATTAATGTCTGTCCATTGCTTTTGGTCACAGTACTTTATCACAGTTACAGGAAAGCAAACCAGGACATGAAGCAAATTGAATGATGCTGGTAGGTCTTAGTTTGCTCCCATAGGCAAGAACTCAGTCAGAAAAGATGTTTGAAGCATTTACACTCAGCTTTGCCCTTTAAAGAAGTATGTCCATTAGAGGATCCTTTGTGCTAAAAAGCACTATAATGCAAAACTGTGTCCTAGCAGCAACTTTCAGTGCATAATGTTAAAACTGAATGCCAGTTGTGTCCCACGCTATCGTCTCACCAGCAAGAACGCACGCAGACACCAGGATCCTTCTGCAGCAAAGCATTTATTATTTTGAAGAGGAAAAACGCCGCGGCCCCAGAGAGCATTAGCTTTATATCCCCCAAAGCAACGTGTTCCTATCTGATTGGCCGCATAGCCGTGATCTCATTGGCACGCCCCGGGTTGGGCAAAGACTTGGCGCAAACACACCCTTGCGCATGTGCACACAGTTTGTTTACAGGAAGGAGCCGGGCTGCCGCAACAGAAGCCAGCGCCATCTTGTAATGGCGGAAGCTATTACGGCTTTCCACACAGTTGTATCTCTGCATGTGAGGGACAGATGCACACTTATGTTTATCTTTGCTTTGTTTTTTCTGCGACCAGTGTTAGAATACTGTGGAGGATGTCATCTAAAGATCACACTGGTTTTCCTTGGGTTCCCTGAACCTGATGATTTCAGAGTGACTTCCCACAGAGCATAGTGCAGATTAAAGCAAGAGTCTATTACAGGATAGTATGAGGAAATCTCAATGGCAAAAGTGATCAATGGTGACTCTGTCCTGGAGGAAGTCACTGTACAGGGATTAAAGCCAAAGAACCTGTTGTCTGGCTTTAGATACAAGTTAGGCTACCTACTTTCCCGAGGCCTCTGGAACAGGCAGCTTCCCCAAGGGCATTTTTCTTTTCATAACGCTGACATGCCCATGTATATTTACCCTTTAGGAAAGGGATGATAGTCTATGTCTTTAGTGGATAACTTTCGTCCCAGTAGTTAGTAACTTACAAGTTACTAGCAGTTCATAAACTCATGTCTCCTAGCAGGAGCAGATGGCCCTCCCATATTTTGACATCTTTAACACCTTCAAAACCCTTCCCTTTACTGGGCCATAGTGAAGCCCTACTATCTCCATTGTCCTCCATTCTGTCTGGTCTGTGTCTACCCTTTTATGAGGTTCTATTGTAATCTATGAAGGAATTATTGCACGACTCTCCTTAAAATTTGTGTTCTAACAATGATACCTATGAGAGATTCAATACTGATTTTGAAGAAAAGTATGGAGATATACACTCTGGCAAGTGCTGAAATATTCTATCAGTCCACAGACTCTCTGAAACCCTTCCCTTTGAGAAAGTGCTCTTTATGATAGAAAAAAATTTTATCCTATTTTTACAACCCTGTGCTTGAATGAGTCCTCCTGATACAGTATCTGTTTTCTAGTTTGTTTGATAGTCAAAATTTCGTAGTTATGTAGCTTAGCATCCTTCAGGTTCAGTTCTAGATTTTACAAAGAGTTGAGTAGGGGAGCCATTCTTACTGACCTTCATACCTGTGATACTTCTACTACTTATTAGATGGATACTCTCCATCTCTAAACATTTGGAGAGCAATCAGCCTCTCCCTTCATTCATGTCCTTGCTTTGATCACTTGTCTTGATAGCATATGCTATATGTGGTTGTGCAGCAAACCTCATCTTCTGGTTATATTGATCTTCATCTTGAGCCTCTTCCATGCACAGCTTGGATCCCAGGAGACTACAGGCACTGAGGAAATGAAAAAAGAACAGGCACACAAACACATACAGAAAGCTAGAATTAGCTTGAGATGTATGATGGAGAAAACAGAGCATGCCTGTATGAGTATATTATACTCAGTTGAAAAACGAAGTGACGTTATTGCATACAGATAAACAAGGAAGCAGTTTATTGCATACAGTTTAACAGGATGAAAGTTTATCTGCTCTTAAGAGTAACTATCTCTGTAGGGGGCGTTCTTCAGGCTGTAAACTCTGGGGAAGGGTAAGTTATGGTGGAAATTCTCTGCACACAAAGGAAGGTTTTGCAATCCCACTGAGCTTTACCCAGGGAATATTTTGCCCTTATCATGGGTCTGGGCCCTGGTGTTTGACAGAGCTCTGCCAATGTCAAATAAGGTACATTCATTCAGGAATTACCTACTTGCCTGCAGATCCATTCATTAGTCAGATCTACTCAAACTCTTGGAAATGTTCCAGTTCAATGCCTAATGGCACCATCATGTAGAGAAAGCATGCCAGCAAGCAGCAGGCATGGCAGCTGGAATAAGAAACTGAGAACTCAGTTTGTTCGGGTTTTTTTTGTTGTTGTTGTTAAGTGGAACAAGTTCAGAAGTTTCATACTGTTTCTCTTTGAATTTTCCATGCAAGGTGACTAAGAAATTTTCTGACAGAGTACGAATGAATTCTTAGTACTCTTGCTCTGTTCCTTGATATTTAAACACAAATTTAAGTAAGCCTTCAGACTATGCTCCTCTGTTGTCTCAGACCCCTGATAGATTCCTCCTCCTTCAGTGTTTCTGACACCCCTCAGATGCAGCCTGTGACACTGTCCCAGGCAGAGTAATAGATGGCAGGTGTGTTCCTATGGCAGGGTGCCGGACTCATATGTAGGCTGGGCTGGTTGACCTGTCTGAATCCACTGTGGTCCTGTACTGAAACTTCTGATATCCCCACTCCCCTCTCCTGGTTGCCCCCACCTCCTATTTCTTAAAACAGCATATTGTCCATATATTCTTTCGTTGCTAGGTGTTACTTAGAAGAGACTCACTAAAAATGAAAATTTAGGTGATTGAAAAGTAGACAAAATGTATGTTAAATTAAAAAATTCACAACCATAACAAAATTACAGTTGTGAAGTAGGAACAAAAATAATTTTATGGTTGGTGATCCGTGCAAAACGAGAAACTGTATTAAAAGGTTACTGTGTTAGGAATTTTGAGGAACACAGCTCTATAACATCTTGTCTGACCTCCTTGTCAGCATCCTATCCCAAAATATCCTGGTGTCTCACTTTCATTCTGTGACAAATAAATTTTCCCTCCAAGATGGAAGATTTTTAACTCTGGAGGGAACTGCTACATAACACACTTACAATAAGGGATTTTCACCACCCCATTTACTAGTTGTTTGAGTTAGCCAAGTTGTTCAAACTGCTCCAGTTTAATGATCAGTATATGTCTGTGATAATAGAGCTTAATTCAATGCGAACGAGGATGAGAAGAATAAGTATGGGTAAAACAGAGGTAATTATGACTGACTGAAATTAAGATCAGTAAATGTTCAGTAGTTTTATTAGAAAAAGAGAGAAACAAAGTAGATGCAAGCATCAGGCTTATTTGTTTTGTACAGTTGTTTCTAATAAATTCTTTATTTACTATCTCTTGATGAGACTTGTATATGTGGGGTAGTATTTTTATACATTCTTCAGAGTAAATATATCTAAGACTGTGGTTTATAAAAGAATGAGGTTAATGTATCACCTGATTTTGAGGATCTAGGGTCCATGTTGTCTCTGTTGAAAGCACCATGGTCCATTGTGACTCATCAGAAATGTTTGTACAACAGTACACTATGGGCATGAATGGGGGGCATCAAGTTTGCTCTTTGAAACAT
>NC_046168.1:79185827-79291544 GCF_011064425.1 Rattus rattus | reverse complement strand
AGGATGAGGTTCTGAAAATCATGCCAGTGCAGAAGCAGACTCGGGCTGGCCAGCGGACCAGGTTCAAGGCTTTTGTCGCTGTTGGGGACTACGATGGCCACTTTGGTCTTAGTGTTAAGTGCTCCAAGGAGGTAGTCACTGCCACTCGAGGGGCCATCATCTTAACCAAGATTTCCATTGTCCCTGTGCACAGAGGCTACTGGGGGAACAAGGTTGGCAAGTCCCACACTGTGCCATGCACGGTGACAGGCCGCTGTGGCTCTGTGCTGCTGCGTCTTATCCCTGACCCCAGAGGCACTGGCATTGTCTCTGCTCTTGTGCCCAAGAAGCTACTGATGATGGCCGGTAGAGATGACTGCTACACTTCAGCCAGGGGCTGCACTGCCCATCTGGGCAACCTTGATGCCATCTCTAAGACCTACAGCTACTTGACCCCTGACCTCTGGAAAGAGACTTTCCACCCAGTCTCCCTATCAGGCATTCTCTGACCATCTTGTGAAAACCCACACCGGAGTCTCTGTTCAGAGGACCTGGGCTCCAGCTGTGCCTACCACATAAGGGATTTTATACAAGAAAAAATGAAAGAATTAAGTCTGGCTTTGTTTTGTTTTGTTTTTCTTAAGAATTTTCAACTTAAACCTTCAACTTTCAAAATTAAAATTAGTGTTGGAGCTTGGCCTTGTAAATGGAGTAATGAGAGATGTGTTAGTCAGAGTTCTCTAGAACAATATGATAGAAGTGATATCTAGAAGATCAAGATCGAAGTGACAGACACTCCCTGTCTCCCGACGAAGAAGCCGAGAGTCTGAGTGCATTTGTCTCAGCTGCTCTTCAGTCAGGGTTGGAATCCCAAAGAAGGTTCTCAGACCAGGGCAGCAATGCCTCAGCAGCAGAACAGATGGGGTACGAGCAAGAATGAGGGCAAACAGGGAAGAAGCAAAGCTTCCTTCTCTGTCTTTCTATATGAGCTATCACCAGAAAGTGTGGCCCAGATTTAGGCTGGGTCTCCTGAATTCAAACGATCTGAACTTAGAGTGGGTCTTCCCACCACCAACCATCCAACCACGAAGACATTTCTTCCTCACAGATGTGCTCGGTTGCTGGTGTTTAGTTGATTCCAGACGTGGTCTTGGAATACAGCTTGGAGGCAGGGGTTTTGTAACAGGGGACACTGAGAAAAAACTGCTAACTCTCATGGGATTCCAGTTACAATGACAAGTGTAATCTTTGTAGCAGTTAAAATGACCAGAGATGCATAAACTCAATGTTCTTTTGTCCTTTTAACCTAAAGAGGAACATTTCCCCACTGTGTAGAAAATCTCGTTACTAGCGAGAAAAGAGCTATTTCCAATTCCAGTATCAATATTGTTAATTGTGCAACGTGGTATCAGTAATAACAAACACTAAAAGTGTTTTCCCAGTATAGACTAACGTCTAGCTCCAGAGCCTACTGACCCTGCATTAATGTACCATTTTAAGCCACCATTTTCTCTTCAGCTTGTCGTATTGAGCATATCACAGTAAAGATTTTCATGCTTCTGTAGTTGCCTTAACAGAGAGGAGTGATTGAGAAAGCAAAAATGTATAAGCAACTTACAGAACTTAATTGGAAAGCACCACTTACCTGGTCCTTTAAACACTTGTTTAATTAATATGATTTTAGTGGTAACAGTTACATGCTTACTGAGAATGCTTAATTAAGAAACACAATGATGAAATTAGTAACGATACTAAAGGAAGCCATCTGGACATTCAGTCTCTCCACCCATAATGCTTGTGTTCATGTTATGTTTTTAAAGTGCATCCAGGAACAATTTGGAGAGCCGATAGAGCAATACCAGATGCACTTTCCAAGCTGATTATGAAGCAGATGGTTTTATGATCACATTTGTGTTGTAAAAGGTGCAGTTCTATTATATAAGATTCACATTTATGACACATGCTCCTTGCTTAGCACAGTCCTCCCATCGGAGCATCTCACTTATTTCTTTGTTCACATCTGTTCTGTAAGTGCGCAGATTGATTCTCTCAGGAGGTGGAATACATTTCCCAATTACGCCGTTGAAAGGATGTTGTATACATAGCCCTGATTTTCATATTGACATGATGAGATCAGCAGAACTTACAGTATAGGCAATGACAAAAAAAAATCAACATTCATATTGAAAAGGCAAACTGGAATGTATCCATTTCGCAAAAATCTATAACCCATGTAATCTAGTAAGGTTTGATATGGCCATTTTGTTCTCTGTGCCATAAACACTATGGGGCTGTTTAAGCTCAAAGTATACCACGATCTAGAAGTAAATCTGTATTAAGAACTATAAATCAAGATTATTATTCTGAGAATCTTAAATAATAAATAACGTCTGCCTTAATAACAGAAAACAAATGTCTCCATCAAAATAGTCAAGCCTTTCTGAAGAAACTAATTAGGCAGCTGCACCTGTTGTATATACAGAAAGTTTTAATATTTTACTATTTTTGCAGGCAGTAAAATTGTTAGCATAACCTTGCCTTTTCTATAAACTCAGGCTAAGGTGTCTTCATAACCTGGCACTTTTCCCTGCCTAATCTGTGGAAGTAAATTAATTTCAGATTTGAGTGGCCCCATGGGAATACTCCTACAATCTGAATTTGCTAAATTGGTGCTACTGTGAGAAGATCATATTCATTTAATTAGCATTTCTTAACGCCCTACAAATGCTCCTGGAATACCCATTGGGAAGAAAATCTTCACTGGATCCTTGTACTTGCCTTCAAGGAAATCTTTGTCAAGCTCAGCAACTCCCAGTGGTGCAACAGGAGAACTATTATCCTGAGAGTACCCAGTAGTCATCTAATGGTACTTAAGGGTCAATAAGTAGGAGGGAAATTATGTCTGCATCAGTAAACCTAAAAAATCACCCATAGTTGATGAGGTCATAGACATTAAAGGACAATCTATTACTGCCTATGTACTGCCTAAACCACTCTAATTCCTAAATGCAGTCTAAATACTTGGGCCTGCATGAAGAGATAAGCATAGCTCTCATATTTCATCAAAGATGCTTCTTTTGGGAGCAGATGAAGATCATTGCAGAAAGCCATGATCAAAATCCAGGGACAATAGACTATGGGGTTATCCAGCCCCAATCGACACATCAACAACACAACTCCTACACCTATGGTTCAGAAAACGTTGAAGAAGAGGGCTGGAAGATGGCAAAAGTCGGAGGACTGGGATGTTTGTTAAAGTATAGCATCTTCTAAGTATGAAAAGGAAGCTACACCTTTAAAATCTCAAAACAATAGTCACCTAAACAAGAACTACACAATAATATCACCAATGACATGTAAGTGTGGATGGGAAATATCCCACAAGGCCTTACCCCTAGATGAAGATATACAAGGAATTAATGGCTTCCAAGAGAAGAAGAATCAGTCTTCTTCAGAGATGAGCTCCTGATGGATTACCCAATCTCCAGTGGTCAACCAAAAATACCTACAAGTGTCAGCAACATCAAATGAACTCAGCAGTCTGTGTTTACATATGTATACATATGTGTACATATAAGAACATATATAAAACAATAAAGAAGAGGTCATGAATTTGAGAGGAGTGATATGAGAGGAGTCAGAGGGATGGGGGAGTAGGAATAAATATGGTATTCATGTTTGAAATTCTTTTTAAAAATTCTAAAATTTAATTGAAAAAAATTAATTAAATAAGGTTTATGATCCTTCCCCAAAGGAAAGAAATAAAGAAATGTTTGATAATCAAAATGAATAATCAAAATGACTTCCAGGGGAATCATTATCCCTGAACTCAAGCAGTATTACAGAGAAATAGTGATAAAAACTGCATGGTATTGGTACAGAGACAGACAGATAGATTACTGGAATAGAATTGAAGACCCAGAAATAAACCCACACACCTATGGTCACTTGATTTTTGACAAAGGAGCCCAAACCATCCAATGGAAAAAAGATAGCATTTTCAGCAAATGGTGCTGGTTCAACTGGAGGTCAGCATGTAGAAGAATGCAGATCGATCCATTTTTATCACCCTGTACAAAGCTTAAGTCCAAGTGGATCAAGGACCTCCACATCAAACCAGATACACTCAAACTAATAGAAGAAAAACTGGGGAAGAATCTCGAACACATGGGCACTGGAAAAAATTTCCTGAACAAAACACCAATGGCTTATGCTCTAAGATCAAGAATCGACAAATGGGATCTCATAAAACTGCAAAGCTTCTGTAAGGCAAAGGTCACTTTTGGTAGGACAAAACGGCAACCAACAGATTGCGAAAAGATCTTTACCAATCTTACAACTGATAGAGAGCTTATATCCAAAATATACAAAGAACTCATGAAGTAAGACTGCAGGGAGACAAATAACCCTATTAAAAAATGGGGTTCAGAGCTAAACAAAGAATTCACAGCTGAGGAATGTTGAGTAGCTGAGAAGCACCCAAAGAAATGCTCAACATCTTTAGTCATAAGGGAAATGCAAATCAAAACAACCCTGAGATTCCACCTCACACCAGTGAGAATGGCTAAGATCAAAAACTCAGGTGACAGCAGATGCTGTCTTGGATGTGCAGAAAGAGGAAGACTCCTCCATTGTTGGTGGGATTGCAGACTGATACAACCATTCTGGAAATCAGTCTGGAGGTTCCTCAGAAAATTGGACATTGAACTGCCTGAGGATCCAGCTATACCTCTCTTGGGCATATACCCAAAAGATGCCCCAACATATAAAAAAGACACGTGCTCCACTATGTTCATAGCAGCCTTATTTATAATAGCCAGAAGCTGGAGAGAACCCAGATGCCCTTCAACAGAGGAATGGATACAGAAAATGTGGTACATCTCCACAATGGAATACTACTCTGCTATCAAAAGCAATGACTTTATGAAATTCGTAGGCAAATGGTTGGAACTGGAAAATATCATCCTGAGTGAGGTAACCCAATCACAGAAAGACACACATGGTATGCACTCATTGATAAGTGGATATTAGCCCAAATGCTCGAATTACCCTAGATGCACAGAACACATGAAACTCAAGAAGGATGAACAAAATGCGAATGCTTCACTCCTTCTTTAAAGGGGGAACAAGAATACCTTTAGGAGAGGATAGGGAGGCAAAGTTTAGAAAAGAAACTGAAGGAACGCTCATTCAGAGCCCACCCCACATGTGGCCCATACATATACAGCCACCAAACTAGATAAGATGGATGAAGCAAAGAAATGCAGGCTGACAGGAACTGAATGTAGATCTCTTCTCAGAAACACAGCCAGAATATGGCAAATATATAGGTGAATGCCAGCAGCAAACCACTGAACTGAAAACGGGACCCCCGTTGAAGGAATAAGAGAAAGGACTGAAAGAGCTTGAAGGGGCTTGAAACCCTATATGAACAACAGTGCCAAGCAACCAGAGCTTCCAGGGACTAAGCCACTACCCAAAAATTATACATGGACTGATCCTGGGCTCCAACTGCATAGGTAGCAATGAATAGCCTAGTAAGAGCACCAGTGAAAGGGGAAGCCCTTGGTCCTGCCAAGAATGAACCCCCAGTGAATGGGATTGTTGAGGGGAGCGCGGTAATGGGTGGAGGATGGGGAGGGCAATACCCATATAGAGGAGGAGGGGGAGGGGGATGTTGGCCTGGAAACCGGGAAAGGGGATAACATTTTAAATGTAAATAAGAAATTCCCAATTTAATAAAAATGGAAAAACAAAAACAAAGAGTTCCCAAAACTAATTAATAATAACAACTTTTGATACTTTATGTTCCAAAGGTTGCCCTGAGATCAATTTTTAGTTGTGCAAATCAATGGCAAGTTTTTATTAGCTGTAAAATAAAATCATTCCTTATTCATTGACAAAGAAAATAATTGCATGGGATTATGCCTGCATGTGTATGTGTGTGTGTCAGAGAGAATTACATATTAGGTATGTTATGTATATGCATATAAATATTATATATAATTACAAGCTTGTAATGCTATAATGTAAAGCAAAATTATGCACAGGATTATATCTATTGGAGAGAAGTTATATTGTTATAAACAAATATTAAAGTGTAGTTTAGTAAAGGGCCTAAAGATATAGGAGATGAAAGAGAAAGCATAAGTTCAGAAAGTTTACTGGAGGGACTCAGAGAATTAAACTGTGTGAGGTTGGGAAATGTAGTCAGTCGCAGTGGTGTGGGCGTCCGGCTACAGATTAAACAGATGGTTCTTGAGAAGCCCTAGGGGTCTCAGATACCAGCTGGAATGATAATGCTTTGAATGATGGAAGGATGTAAATATCTGGCCAGAAGCACGCCTGAAGACTAAATATTTATCATTTATGCAAACCAAGCAGTGGGAATATCCTCAGCAAAGTCACCAAGCTTGGGACAGCTGGGCATTCTGGGGATTACAAGTCACTCCTGACAACTGGCGTACACAGCCCAAGGCAGAGCGAGGGGTTCAGAAATGGTCCTTCGGTCACTGTGACTTAGTTACAGTTAGAGAGGAGACAGATGCCCCAAGGCTGTTGCAATGCGTGACTACACCTGGTAATGAGGCAATGTACAATTTTTAAAGTTAGATGGTTATTTTTTATTTTGCTTGTTTGTTTCTTTGTGGCCAGAGGAGACTATTTAATTGGCTGAGAGTGTCTTTCCCTTTGCAATCATGTTTTCTTTTGTCAATGCAAAAACTCAGTAGCATCATAAAGTCCAATCAACAGCTTGAACTTGTCATGCCCCACTCATCCGCCACCATCAAACCGCAGAATGGCAATTATATATTATTATAAAAATAGCTAAGTTAATTACAAGTTCTCCACAGATAGCTTAGCCTCTGGAACTTGGGATTTTGTGGTGGTTTAAATAGGTACGGCACCCACAGACCCGTGTGTTTGAATGCTTGGTCCAGAGGGAGTGACACTTTTAGGGGGCATGGCCTTGTCAGAAGAATTGTGTCTCATGGACGCAGGCTTTGAGGTCTCTCATGCTCTAGCTATGCCCAGTGTGTCACACAGTCTACTTCCACTGCCTGGGAATCAAGATGTAGAATTCACTAGCACTGTGTCTGCCTGTACTCTGCCATGTTTCTCCCCATGACAATAATGGACTGAACCTATGAAACTGTCAGCCATCCTCAATTAAGAGGTCTTTTAAATAAGAGTTGCTGTGGTCATGGTGTGTCTTCACAGCGATGAAAACCCTAACAAAGAAAGAGCTTTTACTACAAAATTATTCAATTTTTACTAACCCATACAAGAAATAGGAAAATTATCTCTGTAGACTTAGCTTTACTGTCTAAATATCATCTTTTAGCAATGTTACAGATGAACATTTTTTGTGTTTCTCTATTTTTCTTCCCTTCTCATCCTTGAGTACATTGCATTTATATCACACTCCCCCTCCCTCCTGCAACTTTCCTTGGGTCCCCACTAACAGCCCCCTTGAATTCATATCAGTATTTCCCATACCTACAAATTTAGTATTTGTCCTGGAAGAAAGCCTTCTCCTTCCCTCTTCAGTCACTGCCTATAACCTTTTGTTTATGGGTGGGGCCCTATGGGATTTTTCCCCATTCATGAGGAGAATTAACTACTACCAGGTTGATAAGTTGTCATTTCCAACTGCCTTCGAAATACTTCGAAATATGAGTCCTGATACCCATGGAAAAGTATAGTTCTCACACCTCATCAGAGGGGCTCCTCTTTGCAGAGGACAGAGGCTCTTAGAGAGATACCCAATGGGTCAAACTGCAGAGGCTACAGTGCTGTGCTCAGTCTCATGTGGAACATCCTTAGACAACGTCAACACATAAAGGGACATCCAAAGTGAATGACAAAAAGAAATTTAAAGGGGAGGGGGAGGACTGCTCCTAGGTATGGTTGAGGAGATGGTTTATTGTGGATAAAAGGGAGAGCAGAGCCAGAGGTGGGGTCATCTGGGGGAGTCCAGAGTGGACATGATCAGATTGACCTGTGCCCTGTGGGAAGCGGGCACAGGGAAGGAAGGGGAACAAGGTGCAGCAGCCAGAACAACCAAGGTTCAAAACGAGGAGGTGACCAAAATGTTTAGATTATACAGGGAAGAGCAGCCCAGCCGCTGGTATGGAGAGTTCAGGGTAGGGTGCAGGGCATGCCAGCCTGGAGGACCTGTAACACGTAGAGACTGAGAGGCTGCGGGGAGAAGCTGGTAGCCAGCGTCTGCTTTGATATGTTAAATAGGCACCCCAGGCATTTGTTTCCGGTTTAAAACCTAACAGAGTTCTTAGCTCATGGCAATGATGAAGAAGGAGGAAAACATTCAAACTTATTTAAACACTATGTACATATATATCAAGCTGTACTGACTAGTTTTATATTAACCTGAAACAAGAAGGCAGTGGCTCTCAACATGTGGGTCGCAACCCCTTTTGGGGTTGACAGATCTTTTCACATTCTCTTAAGCCATTGAAATACACAGATATTTACAGTATAACTCATAATGGTAGCAAAATCATAGTTATGAAGTAGCAATGAGAATAATTGTATGGTTGGGAGTCACCACAACATAGGACATTGTATTAAAGGGTCTCAGCATTAGGAAGGTTGAGAACCCCTGAGCAAGAGTCATCAGAGAGGATGGCGTTCCCATTGAGAAAAGCTTCCATAAGATCAGACTGGAGGCGAGACTTCAGTGCATTTTCTTAATTAATGATTGATTAGACTGGCCTAGATCATTGTGCATGAGGCTATTTCCAGGGCTGGTGGTACTGGATTCTATAAGAAAGCAGGCTGGGGGCTGGAGAAGTGGCTCAGTGGTTAAGAGCACTGACTGCTCCTCCAGAGGTCCTGAGTTCAAATCCCAGCAACCACATGGTGGCTCACAACCATCTGTAATGAGTTCTGATGCCCTCATCTAGTGTGTCTGAAGACAGCTACAGTGTACTTAGTATAATATAATGAATCTTTAGAAAGCAGGCTGAATAAGCCATGAAAAGCAGGCCAGGAAACAGCATCTGCATCAGCTCCTGCCTCCAGGCTTCTGCCCTGGTTGGATTCTGACCGCACTGCTTTTGATGATGAACTGTTATATGGAGCAGTGTGTGAAACGAACCCTTTCCTCCCCATGTTGTTTTTGGTCATGGCGTTTCATCACAGCAGTAGTAACCCTAACTTGGAAACAAGCATCACATGGTGTTCACTAGTCTTAGTAAGTGTTATGTTTTATGTATCAGTTTAAAGCACATTAAAATGCCAAGTTGGGACTAGATGATGTTGCAAAGAGTGTGTTGTAGTTGGTGGTAAAGAGATTTGAATTTTATCATGCAACCAATGAGGAAATATTGACCAATTTGGGGGGCGGGGGAGTACATCCTATTCCCAATTATACTTTTAGGCACAGATTAGAACTCACAGTGAACACTGTCAATCTAGAAGCAGAAGGACCAGCCAAAAAGGCTCTACTAAGGTCAAGGTAGAGATGATTAATGCCCCACATTGACGTGCGAGGCAGGTGAAAGACGTCTGATGCCCCAGACAGAGAGGTAGCAGGATGAAGGAAAGACTTGAAGAGGAGACAGATAGAAGACAGGAGCATTTTAGCAGTTGGTGAAAAAGGGGAAAGAGGAATGTTCATGACATTAGGTTTGTGGAACAAATCCAGTCACAATATAAGGGATGGAACGTGAGAAGGGTCGGCATGGGGGAAGTAACGGAACTGTTTTTATGGCATAAATGGAATACCAGAGTGAAGTAATCCAAAATCATTTGGGCTAGAGAAATGGGATGTGAAAGAAAATGGTGAAATACCTCTCAATATCGAGTTTTCCATGTTCAGTTCCCTGTCACTCTATAGGTGGCCTAAATACTCAACTCTACAAATGAAAGTCAGCAGGAAAAAAGCACGGAAATCAAGAGAGATTCACAAGGTTCAGGTGGGAGTATAAATTATCACTTGGATAAAAGTAATCCTCAATAGCGATTGAAACAATGAGGAGCAGCTGGAAAGTACAGCTTAGTTCAACAATTTTGAACTTGTGACACTTTTAAGAACAGACATATCATAATTTTGAACAAATTACTATTATGTAGCCCAGTAATTTATGGCATCAACAAACTGCAAACAGCCTTCATGAACTTAAAATAGCTACAGAGTTGAGACAAACCATTTACAATTGTCCTGATGGTGTGGTACGCATGAAATAAGGACCAACCCACACAGCTCCTCATTCCTCGGAGGCACTCAAAGTGCTATTTTGTTAGATTCGAAACAGCTAGCTATGCCATCCTGAAAAAGCACAATATAAAACCAGTGGTGAATATACTCAACCCCTGTGAGATATGTTAAATAGTAGTGGGTTCCATAGCTATTTCCTTCAAAGGAAAGCAGTCTCTCTTTAAGAAGAAAAGGGGATCAGAGACATTCAGGAAGTTTATGAAATTTACAAGAATCAAGAGACACATCCTTGGGATTATAAAAGCAGTAACCAATTGCTGGGGGGAAGATATTAAATGTACATTTGATCATATGCTGGTTTGAATGTTTTATATGTCTTTATCAGAATAGAAATTAATTTTAAATAGAACTGCTACAGTTCTGGCTATGAGAATGTGTGCTGCTATCTCAGTCACTCTCCCATGAGTGACCCCAATAAATCCCTTGTTTCATGAAGCTAGACCTGATGGAACTATTTCCTTGTTCTGTCACTACCTGGTATGCGTAGCTGTTTATTCTCTTGTACAAGGAAAGTCATGCATTATAACAGTAGGAAACTTTTTTCCACAATGAAGAATTATTTCATGAATGGGTTTTTATATTTGGTATTACATTCATTCAACTTTTTCTGTGCAGAGGTTGATAATGTGATGTGATATACCACTGCTATTAACCACTACATTTAAAAGTATTAACTTTAAAAACCATTCTCATGTTAAATACAATATGGGAATTTAAAAAATATACTGCCTGAAAGTTAGAAAATAATGTCACACTCGTTTCTAAGGAAAGACCTTTAATTTCACACTGTTGCAAAAGACATCAAGAGTCTTAACTACAAGGCAGTATTGAAGTACGAAATTACAGCTCTGGCTCTCACAGAGTTATACGAGTAATTCATTACTCTGTTGATTTCCTGAGTCCATTTCTCCCATTTCTGTGAACAGAAATCTAGACTGAAAGTACATAAAATCATTTAATATAAAAATATTATTAGTTTATAATTAAAAGTAGCATTTGTCAAACTACTTCTGTCAGTATATAGTTAACTTTCTCATATAAAAGAATTTTTGAAAGATTTTCACTGTTCAGATAAGTTTTTTCTTACCATGTCCATCTGTCTTTATTTCAGAGAGAATGCATTTGTTCTCTTAATCTTTTGACCTCTACTGAATTGAGAGTTTTATTATACTTTGGGTTTCAATTTGTTAATTATGAGTCTTGCTAACATTAATGACCATACATACTTAAGAAAGATTAATTATGTTTGACCACAGACAAGATAATATATTAGAGGCAACTGTAACCCAGAATCCACCAGTCTCCTTGGCACATCTTCCATCTGGAGCCCTGCACCGAGGAACGCCAATCATGATCCCTGTAGCATGAAAGCCTGTGTTGCTATAAAGCAGCAAGGTAAAGACAAGGAACTCATGACCACTTAATTTCAGCACCATTAAAATTACCTATCTGCTTTCATTCCACAGCAAGAACTGTACCAGTCCTATTTATAACTGATTTTTATTCTGATAAAGACATATAAAACATTCAAATCAACATATGATAAACATGCATAATCAGCCCTCACTTCCAAAATCTAAAATAAATTTGGTCACTAAATGAATAAGTTAAGAAAATAACATGGTTTTATAATTCTTGTCCTTGCAAGTCTTTTCACTGTTTATATTTTAAAAATTATGTATACACACATATATATTATATTAACATACAGATATAACATGTGATAAACATGTAATTTATTATACAGAAAAAATGAGGGAGAGACAGACATATCCTCCTTTCTATCTCCCTTTTTTATCATATAATTGATCCTCTTTTCTCCCAAGACAGCTTCATTTCTACTCTTATGATATATACATATATGATTTACATGTTTTTATAAAGTCTAAGAATCATATCTTTGTTGTACTGTCTTAATTTGTATACTATGACTACCTCCAGTCAAATCCTTTTCTCTTCAAACACTGTAACTTTATTCTGTTTATAATTAAAAAATATCCACATTTTCTGTACCCAATTTTTTTTTTGGATACTTAAGCTCTTTCTATAACTCTTGTGAATAGTGCTGGAATAATTACTGATGATAAGTATCTCTGAGACAGAGTAATTGGAATTCTCCAGATTAATACCCAGGCATACTATAACTAGACCATATTGCCGACTAACTTTGAGGTTTTGAGACATTTTCATCATGACTGGACTGACTAGTTCTTGCCAGCAGAGTATTGGGTTCACTTTGGGCCACTTCTTCATCAGCATTTGTTATTTTTTTTTATTCTGATTGGGGTAAGATGGATTTGCATTTCTCTGTTGGCTAATTAAGTTGATCATTTTTTCAGGTATTTGTTGACTTTTTATATTTCACCTTTTCAGAACTGAGTGTTCAGTTAAGTTACTTAGCCCATTGCTCTATTTGCGTTCTTTATTTTATTGTTTGGGGTTTTTCATTTTGTTTGGTTTTTTTGCTTGGTTTTGGTTTTTGGTTTTGGTTTTGGTCTGGTTTGGTTTGGTTTTTTTTCTTTTATTTTCTTCTTTTCTTCTTTATAATTATCTTTAACCTTTTTTCACAGTCCGGTCGTTGTCCTCCTCCTGGTCTGCCCTCCAACAGTTTCTCATCCCATCACTCCTCCCCTGTCTCCAAGAGGATGTCTCCCCCCACCACCAGGCTTCCCAACTCCCAGGGGCCTCAAGTCTCTTGAGGATTAGGTGCATCTTCTCTCACTGAGGTCAGACCAGGCAGCCCTCTGCTGTACATGTGTTGAGGACCTCATATCGGCTAGTGTATGCTGTCTGGGCAGTGGCTCACTGTCTGAGAAATCTTGGGGGCCCCAGGTTGGTTGAGACTGTTAGCCTTCCTATGGGATTGTCCTCCTCCTCAGTTTCTTCCAGTCTTTCCCTAACTCAATGACTTAATTCACTTTGTAGAAAGGTCTGGTATTGAATTCACAAAAATCTTCCTGCCTCTGCCTCATCAATGTTGGGATAAAAAAGGTGTGCCGCTATCACCTGGCTTAGCATTAAATCTTCAGGTACATGTGTTTTGTTTTAAATATCCTCAGGAAATTATTAAAGGTGGGCGTTGGAGGTACATTCAAGGGAAGGGGGACAGAAGGAATAAATACGAAGTATCAAAAGGGAACAATGGGACTAGAAGGGCTAAATGAGGGCAATGGAGCAGAGTACAGGGTACAAGAGAAAGTAGATGAAGGGATAAATAACACCAACAAACAGAAATTTACCACTGGAGAAGCTTTTCTCTAAACGGTAAAGAAGCCAAGCTATCTGGACAATAGGCTTCTCTATAGGAAGAGGTCTTTGTTCTGGGCAGCTGCATATATTTAGCTGTCCCAAATGTATTAGTCATGGTCCCAAATGCATTAGTCTTTTGAAGAACAGAACTAATAAAATGAGTATATATGGGATGTATTACAGTAGTTTATAGGCTGTGGTCAAGCTAGTCAATCAATGGTTATGTACCAATGGAAAGTCCATGAATCTGGTAATTGTTCTGCCCATGAGGCTGGATGTCTCCGCTGGTCTTCAGTATACACTGTAATTCTGTAATCCTGAAGGAGTAGGCTCTAATGCCAGTGAAGTAATAAACTTGCTAATGAGAACAAGGACAAGCAGGCAAAGAGCAAAAGCTTCTTTCTTACATGTCCTTTATATAAGGTACCGCCAGAAGGTGTGACCCAGATTAAAGGTGACTCGTCCCAGCTGAAAAGATCTGAATTAAAGGAGGGTCTTCCCACTGTGGTTATTTAATTAAGGAAAACCCTGTAGTTAAATTAGTCATCGGTGGCAGACAGAGGGAGAGAGTCGGGTAAGAGCAGGAATGGGAAGAGGAATAGAGTGGATCAGGTGTGCGGAGATGCAGAGAGAGAGGGGCCAGAAGAGTGAGAGTAAATCAGCCGCTGGGGTGGGAGCATCTCTAAGATGCAGGCGACCCCAGGGCGTCTGTGGAGGGGACTCTGAGACTCACAGCAGTGTGCAAAATGGACTCTGAAGTAGTCACCTCCTGTAGCCAGGCAGAACTTCCAGTGGACGGATAAGGACACCAACCAACAAAGCCTTTGACGCAGAATGTGCCCTGCCTACAAGGGCAGGGACAAGGATGGAGCAGAGACTGTCCAAACTGAGACCTATCCCACAGGCAAGAACCCGTCCTTGACACTATTGATGATACTCTGTTATGCTCGCAGACAGGATCCTAGAATAGCTTCTTCCAAGAGGTCCCACCTAGCAGCTACTGAAACAGGTTCAGAGACCCACAGCCAAACACTGGACAGAGCTCTGGAGTCTTGTGGAAGAGCTGGGGAAGGACTGAGGGACCCAGAGGGATTAGGAACTCCACAGGAAGACCAACAGAATCAACTAACCTGGACTCTTGGGAGCTCACAGAGACTAAACCGCCAACCAAAGAGCGTACGTGAGCTGAAGCTAGGCCTCCCCCACTCATATGTAGTAGATATGTAGCGTGGTCTTCATGCGGGTCCCCCAGCAACTGTAATGAAAGCTGTCCCTGACTCTGTTCCCTCCCTGTGGATCCTGTTCCCCTAACTGGCTGCCGTGGCTAGCCTCAGTGGAGGAGGATGTGCCCAGTCCTGCAGAGATTGATGTGCCACAGTGGGTTGGTACCCAGGGTGGCCTTCCCTTTTCAGAGGTTAAGGGGAGTCGGAGGACAAAGTGGGAGGGGAGTCACTCGCTAGTCTATGAGGAGGGGAAACTGTGATAGGGATGTAAAATGAATAAATAAAAATAATTAATGGGGAAAAATTTCCCTCACAGTCCCTTGGGTTTTAGTTAAAACCAGACGAGATCAAATTGACAAGCAAGATAGCGATCATACCAGCTCTTTAAAAAATTCAGAATCGGTTCCCTTAAATATCACATAAAAACAAATGGTGAAGGAAACTCTGAATTCAGTCAGTTATTAAAAAAATCATCTTTCTCGGATATTGTAGACTGAGGAAGTTCTATTTAGACAGTTAAAAAAAAGAAACCAGTAGAAATCAGATATGGGGGGAGGTTATGGTAGGTAAGCAGTGTTTGGTGGCCCAGTAGAAAATGTTATGATGCTGGACCACCTAAAATGTTATGATGCTGAAAACAGTAGGACTACTGTTTCCTTAGACCCGAATTAGATTTTTAAACACAATGAGCAGAATTTAAAGATAGAGAATGCCTTGATCTAAGACACCCAATGTTTCTTTTAAATAAAAGGGAAAATAATGACAATGTGGAAACTAACTACTTCTATAAGGAGAGAGGTTGTGTGACTATTGCCTTCTGTGAAAGAGAAATCTGAAGTGTTTGGAGGCATGGGCAGGGGGAACCATTGTTGGTCCGTTTATCTTTCAGAATTAATTAAGACAGTGTCTAGCATTCATCTCCTATCCTCTTTTTACAGTTGACTATTTCCAGGTTCTAGATGACAGAGTGCCTTTCCCAAGGATTTTGGTTAGTAACTTTTTAATAATTTTTGCTAGATGTGGAAGTATAATGGGTCATAGCCTGTGGCTCTTAAATGTTGATGATAATCCTCTTGGCAGGATCTAATTGTTCATCAAATTTTAGCTCTCTAAATTTTGGAAAACTATCAGCACATAAATTTGGAATTCTTATTTTTAGATTTAGGTAGCATGGAAATCAAAGAACCAAGTTATTTTATAATTAACTAATTTCTGAGCTTTTGCTTAACTTGCCTTTGTGATCACATTGATATAATTTTTATTCATCTCTGACTTTTATAGCCCTGATTATTAAAGTCTGGCTTTGCTATTTCTTATTTATAATATTCTCAATTGATACTCAGTTCCACTCTGTACCTATTATATAACTTTAGAAGCAAAACTCACATGGTATTCTGTTAATACCCTGAATATTCTGCAATATTTTACTGACAGTAAAATGGTAGAAATCAAACACAAGTTCTGCTAACAATGAATTTAAGAATTTAATAGAGGTACAAGTATTCAAAACGGTTATCAATGTGATAAAAATTTAAAACTTAAGAAAATGGACTAATTAAAAACCACAGCAGAGACTTTTAACAAATATTTAAATTATTGAGTATAGATCATGCATGGGGATTGATAAGACTGGAAAGCCAGGATATGGTATTTCTAAACTGTACTGAATGGTCAGGGGGCTTGAATGACAGGTTAATATGTCAGACCTTGTGCAATACAAAATAAAACTGGAGAGGTTAAACATCATAAACTGGGTAAGCAACTCAATCTTCTTTTGAGAGAATGGTTTGACATCAATAAAACTAGAATTAGGAAGATCATCAGTTTTCTAGCAATTTCTACCATGCAGGCAAGATATGATGAGTATCAATAATCACACACAGAGAGGTAATGTATTTGAAAGATATTTCACTGTTTTTAAAAGCAATCAACATAAGATACACTGTCTCCTTACTGGTATTGGAAATGAACTGGCTCAAAGTGAGCTCGTTCACCACCCACACCAAACTTACCACTGAACAGGTGCAGCCAAGTGCAGAAGAGACAGCAGTCAATGGATTGTGAGCAGTTCTCCGAATATACTTTTATACAAAGTATGTTTATCAAAGACAAGAGCCTGAGATCTTTAAAGGCTATTACTAAGATCTAGCAGGAAAACTGAAGTAACGGTTTAGAACACAGACTGCATAAATCTTGTTTAGCTTTGCAAGCCATTGCAGTTATCAATCTACACAATTTTTTTAAAGAGTGAAAATGTTATCAATGACTTTGCCAGAAGCTTAAAATCCATAGTAATGATAAAAGCAGGTTGACATATAGTGCTGTTACTTATTTTATGTTTTCCAAGAAGCCTTTCCATTGCCTTGTTCCCCAGCTGGAGCTAGCTAGCATCTGCACAATCCAGCCCTGGGTTCTCTGTTAGACAGTGTAGTTTCTTGAACCAGACAAGGTCATCGATGTGTAGCTTTCAACCTCAGCTCGATTGTGGGTTGGGTCATGTAATTCTTTGTGGAATCGATAACAATCACATGGTCAGGAATAGATGTGAAAAGCTTGCTATGAAAAATTACATTATTCAGCAATGATTCTAAGAAGGGAAGTCTAGTTCATCCCATACTTTCTTTTTTCCTTTTTTTAATTGCATATTTTCTTTATTTACATTTCAAATGTTATCCCCTTTCCAGATTTCCCTTTCTGAAACCCTCTATCCCATCCTCCCTCCCTTGCTTCTATGATGGTGCTCTCCCAACCGCCACCCACTCCCTCCTGCCTCCCCACCCTGGCATTAACCTACACTAAGGCATTGAGCCTTGACATGACCAAGGGCCTCTCCTCCCATTGATGCCCTACAAGGCCATCCTCTGCTGCATATGTGGCTGGAGCCATGGGTGGTTCTATATGTACTCTTTGCTTGGCGATTTAGTCCCTGGGAGCTCTGGGAGGTCTGGGCGGTTGACATTATTGTTTTTTCTTATGGGGTTGAAACCCCTTCAGCTCCTTCAGTCCTTTCTCTAACTGCTCCATTGGGAATCCCTGTTCTCAGTCCAGTGGTTGGCTATAAGCTTAAGTCTCTGTATTTGTCAGGCTCTGACAGAGCCTCTCAGGAGACAGCTATATCAGGATCCTGTCAGCAAGCTAATCTTGGCATCAGCAATAGTAATTGGGTTTGGTGACTGTATATGGGATGGATCCCCAGGTGGGGCACTCTCTGGATGGCCTTTCCTTCAGTCTCTGCTCCACACTTGGACTTTAGATTGTCCAGTTTTGTTGAATATAGGCTTTTGTAGGAGGATCTCATGATTTTCTGAATGTCCTCAGTTTCTGTTGTTATGTTTCCCTTTCATTTCTGATTTTGTTAATTTGGATACTCTCTCTGCACCCTCTGGTTAGTCTGACTAAGGGTTTACCTATCCTGTTGATTTTTTTCAAAGAACCAGCTCCAGGCTCTGTTGATTCTTTGTATAGTTCTTTTTGTTTCTACTTGGTTGATTTCAGCCCTGAGTTTGATTATTTCCTCCCATCTACTCATCTTGGGTGTATTTGCTTCTTTTTGTTCTAGAACTTTCAGGTTGGCTGTCAAGCTGCTAAGGTATGATCTCTCCAGTTTCTTTTTGGAGGCACTCAAAACTATGAGTTTTCCTTTTAGCACTGTTGCCGTTGTGTCCCATAAGTTTGGGTATGTTGTGCCTTCATTTTCATTAAATTCTAAAGGTCTTCTGTTAGTTTCTCTGTCTCTGTTTAGTTTCTGTTTCCATGATCTGTCCATTGCTGAGAGTGGGGTGTTGAAGTCTCCCAGTATTATTGTGTGAGGTGCAATGTGTGATTTGAGCTTTAGTAAGGTTTCTTTTATGAATTGGGTGCCTGCAATGGGAGGAGAAGCCCTTGGACCTGCCAAGGCTTGACCCCCTAGTGTATATCAGGCAGGGAGGCACGAAGGGGTGGGTGGATGGACGGAAGAACACGCACATAGAAGAAGGGGAGGGAGAATGGGATAGGGGATTTATGGATGGGAAACTAGGAAAGGGGATAACATTTGAAATGTAAATAAAAAATATCCAATAAAAATAAATGTGGGCGCCCTTGAATTTGGAGCATAGATCTTCAGAATTGGGAGTTCATCTTGGTAGATTTTTTTCCTTTGATGAGTATGAAGTGTCCTTCCTTATGCTTTTTGATAACTTTTGGTTGAAAGTTGATTTTATTCTATATTAGAATGGCTGCTCCAGCTTGTTTCTGCAGACCATTTGCTTGGGAAATGTCTTCATACTTAATACTTTCCGTGCTTTCAGATAACCTAATCTGACAAATAAATGGAGTGGCCATCTATACCTAGACCACTGTATTACAGTTTAGTATGTAGGTCAATGGTGACCTTGACTAGGGGGCATTAACATGGTGTTAACATGGGAAGAAACTGATGCGGTGTTGAGTTCCGAGAGATAAGGCTGAAGTAGTACTTGACTTCACAAAATGAACAACATTCAGTTCTCTTCACATCTACTCCTTCGTAGAGAAATAGCATTTTAATTCCTCAAAGACAGGTAAGTGACGAGCTCACTAACAGTCAGCCACCATAACTCTACCCATTTGATTCAGAATTTCTTTTTAGGTTATTTTACCTTTCTTAATAATAAAATTATTTAGTGCACCTGTATTAATTGTAGAACATAGTGGCAGTTTCATGCCCATATAAAATGGTCGGATTCGGCACCCTACATTTTCCCAGTTTTGGACCCACTATGGTTTGGTGCCATTTCTCCTTCCCTAAAGTCTCATTTTTCTCTTTCCCTTTCTTTCCTGTACATAAAATAATGTAATAGCTGTCTTTCTAAGTCTCTCTTAATATAAAATTATCTCTGCATCCATCTATATTCCTAAAAGTATTACAGCTCGACTTACATTTCTGGCTAAATAAAACATAGTTGTGTGTAAACCTCGTGTTCTTTAGCCATTCGCTCACCGGCAGGTGTGCAGGCAGACTCCATCGTTGTCTGTTATGATTGGTTCCATAGTGTAGAGAGATGTGCCCACGTCTCTATTTTATGCCAATACTGATTTTCGGGACATATACAAGAAATAGTGGAGTGGGCTCATCTGTTAACTGTATTTTGAAGATTTTGGGTTTTTTTTTTTAACTTCCATTCTTAATTCCATACTGTCTGGACTAACAGGTAACAGCACCAAAATTGTTCAAGTGCTCCTTCCCCCAAACTGAATGTTCTCACCACATTTATTATTACTTACTTGGTGACTTCATTACTTACATCCTGACTTCAGTGTCTATCCCGGTTTTGAGGGACAGGGGATCCAACATATATGCAATATGCATATATAAAATCCTGTTTTAAATAACAAACTTAAAATGTTTTCTCTGAACAGGCTTTAACATCAATCAATTTAATCTCTCCCAAATTCCCATCTTGACGATTGTATAAAATGCCACAAAAATTCTGCTAACAACTGGCAATTGTTTTGCACACCTGATTTCACAGGTATTTTGAAACATGCTTCTACCAGTATAGTAAAAGTTGTTGGTTTTTTCCTCAAAAAAACCTTGTTTTGCTTTATTGGAACTCAAAATTCCAATAAAGGGTACCTTGATTTTTAGTAGGAATGTGATATTTTTAATATATTTTTTAATTTCTACATCTAACAATGTTTGGGGCAACATTTAAGAGTGTATTTAAAAATTCTTTATACATTCTGTTCGACTATTATTGTTTGCATTACTTAGCTAATTTCGTCTGAATTTATTTAGTTTTTTAACAGTCATACTAAGCTCTCTTTCAAATCTGAACTCAAATACAACCTACTCCTGAAGCCTTCTATTCAAGTTTCCCTTGCTCCCCTACATGTTGTTGGCGTGACTTTTCCTAGGTCAATGTAAAGAAATGTCTATTCACTCCAGATAGAGCCTGCACGGACAGACCAAAGAAAGCATCCATCCAAGTCCAGCTTGGTTCACTGGCTGTTTACTGAAGCATGAGAAGTTTGAAGGCAGCTACCTCAATAGAAGAGGTCCACTCCCCCACGATGGGATCACAGGCAGAGGCACCACAGTGTCAGGAAAGGGAAGGGGCTTGTGAGGTTCTCGTGAGCCTCCTGAGTCCAGTGAGCCTCCTCCATCCTCCCCTCCAAAAGAGATAAAGTTAATAGGAGTCAATTCTATAAGGTCTTTGGGCAACCACAACTGCTGTATTTCAAACCAGAAGAGACAGCTTTGCTATGCTCCACTGTTAGAAAATTATTCTACTCTAACACATAATGAAAGCTGTCTTCATACCACAATTATTAAAGGATATCTTTTTCAGTTTTTAATCTACTGAAAATAGCGAGGCTTTTCGCAAATAAAAACTTAAAGTATTTAATAAATTAAATCAAAGGCCCACTACTTTATTTAAATTGAATGGAAACTGGGCTTTAAGTGTTTTCTAAGCATTACTTTGAATTACTATAGGCTTTTGTTACAATAATCTTGAGCTTATTATAGTAAGCTAATGTGTAAATGATGACAACTACAGATAACATATATGAAGGGATTTACAGTTATTAAATGCATTATGTCGCTAAAGATTGATCAGTCAGTAATTGGATGGATTAGAAAGAAAAGCATGGCGCTCACAAATTATTAAAATGCTTTCTATTTGGCTCATGTGTCTGTTACAAAACTTTCACCAAAGACTTGAACTAGAATTAGAAGACTTGAACTACCTGTGTTACCACTGTGACCTTTGGCATATTTGTCATTGTGAGACAAGAGTCCTTCATATGTGATGTCAAGATCAAATGTAATGATGAAAATGACAGCCACTCAAACTATTGAGAAGCAAACTTTCTTCAAGTGTGTGGTGTGTTTCCATTCGCTCATCACAACCTGGAATATTATTATTATTCCCACTTTTTATTTGTAAGTAGAAATGTTGGCATACATGAGTGGTTTCTGGAGAACAGAGACCGAAGTTGTTAAGAGGTGAAACTGAAGGTTGGCGTTTTGTCATCTGACTCTAGGGATAACTCCCTTAGCTACAATTACAGGTTGCTAAGAGTTGCTATCCTCACTTTATAAACTAAAGCTAAGTTTCGTAAACTACTAATTAGCTTTTTCAGAATACTGTGATGTTTAGTTCCAACAATAGGACATTTTCAGATGACCAGCAAGTATAAAGTCAGGAACGTAATCAAATTATTGCATTAAAATTCAAGTGAAACGTAAGCAAAGGAAAAAAATAACTTCTGGAAGATGTCAAATCTGTAGCCTCGATATTCCCTATCTCCTCCCATTCGTGCTTTCCTTCTTATTATTTGAATGTTCAGTAGCTCTAGATGGTTTGCTGTAGTTTTGTAACTCGTGTAAAGTAAAAAATCAAACTTTACACTTTATGAAATATAGACTCTGAAGACCCATCAAGTTTCTTTTTAATATGGGATAGGAGTTCACTCACCATTTACCCGGTTTTCTTCAGCGTTCCAACTTCAGGATCAGTGTGCAATTTAGAAAACAATACTGCCACCCAGAGGATATGGGGTGGAAAGACACAGTCAAAAGGAGGAGACTGCGTTACAATCTGTTTCCTGGGGAATTATTAAAATAGTCCAACTACCAAAGGCTGCGATTTGGATGTGTAAGAAAAATGATACTATTCCTGATACCTTATATTTTCATCCTTAAATGAAGTGCAACTTAGAGTTCTATAGATTCTGTAACTTCTAATAGCTGCAACAGGATACAGAGGTATAGAGAACATGTCCTAAGCTGACAATGACAAGAACATCTAGCAGCCAATTCTAGTCCCACCTAAAACAAAACAGAACAAAACAGAAGCTGGAGAGATGGCTCTGTGATTAAGAGCACTGGCTGCTCCTGCCGAGGACATGAGTTCGGTTTGCAAACCCCAGCTGCTGTGTTCACAACTGTCTGTAACTCCATTACAGGAGATTGATGCCCTCTTCCGGACTCCAGAGACAAAACGACCTTCTGGACTCTATGTAGACAAAACGAACACTCAAACATATAAAATGAACAGCACAAACACTTCTAGAAAATAAACTATCGATTTTTCCATTTTAACAAATATCAATAATGTCATTTCATCTAGTTATTACCAATATGAACAGAAGCAATGAATCTTGATATACTTATCTTCTCGGCATTATTATAAGTATTTTCCAGGCAACCATCTTACCAGTAAGACAATGCTTATTTTTTTCAGCCTTTAGAGAATTTTATTCTTCTATTTTGGTATTTTCCTAGAACTCCCAAGGCAGTGTTAAATAGTAGCAGTGCTAGTGTGCATGCCTACCCTGATCTTGGTTTTAATGTGAATTAATTCAATAACAGAAATGAAAGAGCACATTCAATTTTCATTGGAACAAAACTGCAGAAATGTTTTAAATTCTATTTCAGAAGCTAACTCTCTTGGAAAAATATAAGTGCACAAGGGAACACTATACTATACTAAGACCTCTACCCTTGATTTCCTCTCTTGGGAACAAATAAATGGGTGTAGCATGTACCAGTGTATACTTCTACTATGGTAATTTCTGATAAAGTATGATCTGAATGACAAACCTAAGCCAGCTTTACATTCACATGGCATGATACTGTACGGCTCTACATCTAAAATACTAGAGGACACGATCTGCAAAGCATGATATTTGAGGCCTGATTTTAGTATTCTAGCAGAAGGATCAAAGAATGGTATTTCTCTATAACAGCTGTGGGAGAGGAACACGTGTGTGCAGGCGTGTATGCACACCTGTGCGTGTGGACACCCAGAGCAAATGTCAGCGGTTGTCTCCCATCACAATCTACCATGGATTTAGACAGGGTCTCTCCTTGAATCCAGAGCTTACAATCTCCACTACCCCTGCTCTAAGATTCTGTGCGGGCTGACTAGTTGTCTTATTTCTACTGTTCTGACAAAACGCCATTACTAAGGAAACTTATAAAGAATGAATTCATTTGGGGCTTACAGTTCCAGACTGTTGGAGTCTGTAACCACCAAGGCAGGGAGACGTGGCCAGCAGGTAGGAAGCTCTGTAGCTGAGAGCATACATCTTGATCCACAAGGATGAGGTAAAGAAAGCTAACTGGGAGTAGAGTGGAAATAAAAAATGAAGGACTATTTCCAAATTATTTTCAGAATGTCAGTATCACCTTGGCCTAACAGCCAAAGACCTAACAGCAAAAGAAAAGACCATGAGCATGGATGAAAATCTGAGTAAAATCCTTACAAACTGGGGGATACCCGTTGCTGTGAGTGTGGTCTGGTAGAGGAAGTGATGTGTAATGAAAGGGGCTTTGGAAATGTAGAACTGGAAGTCAGAGGTTTAAATGGAAGACAGCCCCAAAGAGGATAATGCACTTCCTTAGTAGTAAAACAATGAAAGAGTATCACACAGGTGAATATGACCAGTGCATCCACTGTTGACCCAACAAAACTCACCTGGGCCCCCTACTTGTGTTTTTCATGGCCATAAGAACTTTATCTTGCATTTTACAGAAAAGTGCATGAACAGTTTTTCAAAGCACCCCTTACCCAGTCACGTTTCTCTGGCAGCTGCTGAAACAGGCACCAAGTCTAACAGCAACTTGGTTATTGTCGTCCTGCAGGGATTTCAGGTCAATGCTGAAGAACTTGGCAGCTTGTCTGTCTTGTTTTTAACACAGTGGTATGTCTGCCCTGATGGTAAATCCACCCACCAAATCTCTACTACGCATTGTGGAAAATCAGTGGTTATTAGCAAATTCCTTGCTTCTGACAGTCTGGAAGCCAGTTTTGGTACTGGCAACAGAGTGTTGGTAATCTTGTACTATTGGCTCTGATGGTCAGCATATTCCTTCATACATCTTCTCAAGACATTTCTGTTTGGGTTGAAATCATCTTTTAACTACAAGTTGATTATTACTATCTAAAGAACCACCTGCACCCAATTCTGCCAGCAAAAAGAAACAAAACAAAAAAAAAACAAAAAAAAAAAAAAAAAAAAAAACCTCGCAAGAGGTTTCAGCTGATAATGTAATAGTGATAGTAAAACTGATAAAAGATGCTTTCTTGATTAGTGCGGGTCTGTGTTTCACCTCACCACTGGGGTATGAGGACACTGCTCAGGGAGGCAAAACAGAGGCACTAGGCTTTGAACCTGTGGAGTTCATGTGACACATGCTTGGAGAAGTCGAAACATAGCCTAAAATAGACGCCTCAGCTCTGGGTGAGAAACAGCACAGGCTGTGGTTGGGGCTGCAGTTCTCAAGCTCCAGGGCACCCAGACACTACTGGGAACCGCAGAGTTGAGAACTGGGGCTGAGGGCTGGAGATGGGTCAGGTGGGGTGGGCAGGGATCCGGCTTAGCTCAGGGTGAGTTCCAGGATTGTGGAGAGGTCTTCTGCAGGTGACTTAGACATGGCTCTGTATGATGGTTCCCCCCACAGCAGTCCTTAAGGGGGCAGACAGTCCTTGCTTGTCCAATCTGTTAATTCATGGAGTAATACAAGTGTTCCATAAACATATTTTCGTTCTCTCCACTTAATTACCTTCACAATTTTGTCAAAAAAAAAACCTGTCTACAGATGTGTGTCTAGATTTTTATTCTTTTCTGATGTTAAATATCTAGCTTTATATGTGTTTGCAAATATGACTTCTATTTTCAAGTTGAGGGAAATGACAGAATTGACAAAATAAGGTCTGAAGACAAGATTACCTTGAGGTGAATCTAGAAGTGTGCCTTCCAAATTGAACATTGACTTTATCTATTCTCCATCCATATATTCAATATCAATCCCTAATGCTATGTAGTTTAGGGATAAAACATTTGTGGGAATAATTAAGGCTAAATAAGATTATTGCTGTGAGATCCTATTGCAACAGGACTGGGGCCATTAAAAGAGACACTAAAAAGCACTCCACATGCACACAGAATAAAGGCCATATCAGAGGTCAAACATCTATAATTGGAGAGCCTGGAAACCAACACCTAGAAACCTCATCCTGGACTTCTAGATTACACAAGTTTTCGAACATGGATTTCTATCATGTAACCTTCCCTGTCTGTGAGATTTTGTTAAGGCATCCCAAGTAAAACAATACAGTGGGATTTGGGGAATTTTGAAGAACTGATGGGAACTGAGTTCCTGTTGAGTGTGCTTTTGGACCCTTAGTTTTGCTAAGCTCAGTTCATATGCTGTCCTGCCCTACCCAATCTGACCAGATGACATCTCTATATTCCTCCTTCAATATTGCCATCTTGTTCAAACACAAGTATTCGAGTCTCAAGCAGAAATCGTAAACACTTTGGAGGGGTCCATATAGTACCTCTGAAACCTTGCAGTTAAGAAAACTGAGGAGAGTGGGGAGAGAGCTGGCCCATCAGAAGTGAGGACACTCCTGAGAATCCAGAGTTGACAAAAACTTTCTGACAACATTCCTGACCCAAGAGGAAATTGCCTAGTGCCATCTGTGCCCCAGGGCTCAGGGACCTAGGAGCAGTAAGGGCAGAACCTTTCAGGTTTCTGCCTGCACAGAGAACTGAAAGCCAGTCACCAAGAGTGCCTACATACCTGAGAGCAGAGGTAAGACCAACTTTTCTGCTCCAAGTGACCTGCTTGGTGGCACCAGGACACACAAAGGCAGAAGTCCTCTGGGACAGGACACTTCCGTTTTCTGGCTGTGCCCAGAACTGAACTGAACCAATCCTATAGCTCCCTGTATCCAAATCCTGTGGGGGAAGAGAGCTGAACTCCCAGAAGTGCGGACAATCCTGAAACCTCAGGACAGACTGCCACTTCTGTCCACTTCTGACCACTTCTTCCCACATTCCCCGCCCAAGAGGAAACTGAATAGTGCCTTGGGATACAGGAAGATAGGAGCAGTCAGCAGCAGGCTGGCTGGTTTCTGACTGCATCCAGAACTAAACTGAACCTGTACCACAGCCCCCTCCTGCACCCAAATCCATGGGGGTGAGAGCTGGACCCTCAGAAGTGTGGACTCCTGAGAACCCAGAGTTGACAAATACTTTCTGCCCACATTCCTAACCCAAGGGGAAATTGCCTAGTGCCATCTATGCCCCCTGGGCACAGGGACCTAGAAGCAATCAGGGGCAAGACCCTTCAGTTTTCTGCCTGCCCCGAGAGCTGAAAGCCAGGAGTGCCTACACACCTGAGAGCAGGGCTCTCTGTTCTCAGATCTGGTTGAAAAACACAGTTCTACTGGAGTGCTGACACACAGGCCTACAGGAGGGCCAAGCCACTTTCAGAGTCAGCAGGACAAACCAGCACCAGAGACAACCTGATGGCAAGAGGCAAGCACAGGAACCTAAGCAACAGAAATCAAGACTACTTGGCACCATCAGAGCCCAGCCGAACACACTGGAAAAGCAAGATTTGGATTTAAAGCCCCATTTTATGGTGAAGATAGAGGACTTTAAGAAGGACATATATAACTCCGTTAAAGAAATACAGGACAACACAAGTAAACAAATAGAAGCTCTTAAAGAGAAAACACAATAATCCTTTAAAGAATTCCAGGAAAACACAACCAAAGAGGTGAAGGAAATGGACAAAACCATCCAAATTTAAAAATGGAAATAGAAACAATAAAGAAAGCACAAAGGGAGACAACCCTGGAGATAGAAAACCTAGGGAAGAGATCAGGGGTCATAGATGCAAACATCACAAACAGAATGCAAGAGATAGAAGAGAGAATCTCAGAGGCAGAAGATACCATAGAAAACATTGACACAACCATCAAAGATAATGCAAAATACAAAAAGCTCCTAGCCCAAAACATACAGGAAATCAAGGACACAATGAGAAGATCAAACCTAAGGATAATAGGTATAGAAGAGAGTGAAGACTCCCAACTTAAAAAAACAGTAAATATCTTCAACAAAATTATAGAAGAAAACTTCCCTAACCTAAAGAAAGAGATGCCCATAAACATACAAGAAGCCTACAGAACTCCAAATAGATTGGACCAGAAGAGAAATTCCTCCCGTCATATAAGAGTCTAAACACCAAATGCACAAAACAAATAAAGAATATGAAAAGCAGTAAGGGAAAAAGGTCACGTAACATATAAAGGCAGACCTATCAGAATCACACCAGACTTCTCGCCAGAAACTATGAAAGCCAGAAGATCCTGGACAGATGTCATACAGATCCTAAAAGAACACAAATGCCAGCCCAGACTACTATATCCAGCAAAGCTCTCAATTGACATAGATGGAGAAAACAAGACATTCCACGATAAAACCAAATTTACATAATATCTTTCTACAAATCCAGCGCTACAAATGATAATAGATGGAAAAATCCAACATAATGAGGGAAACTACACCCTAGAAAAAGCAAAAAGTAATGTTCTTGCAATGGCACCTAAAGAAGAGAGGCACACAAACAGAATTCCAACTCTAACAACAAAAATAACAGGAAGCAACAAACACTATTCCTTAATATCAATGGACTCAATTCCCCCAATAAATAGACATAGACTAACTGACTGGATATGTAAAGAGGAACCAGCATTTTGCTGCATAAAGGAAACACACCTCAGAGACAAAGACAGACACTACCTCAGAGTAAAGGGCTAGAAAACAGTTTTCCAAGTAAATGATCCGAAGAAACAAGCTTGAGTAGCCATTTTTATATCGAATAACATCGACTTTCAACCAAAAGTTATCAAAAAAGATAAGGAAGGACACTAATATTCATCAAAGAAAAAAATTCACCAAGATGAACTCTCAATCCTAAATATCTATGCTCCAAATACAAGGGCGCCTACCTACATAAAAGAAACCTTACTAAAGCTCAAAGCACATATTGCACCTCACACAAAAAGAATAAATTTCAATACCCCATTCTGACCAATGGACAGATCATGGAAACAAAAATTAAACAGAGACATAGAGAAACTAACAGAAGTTATGAACCAAATGGACTTATCAGATATTTATAGAACTTTTCAGTCTAAAACAAAAGAATATACCTTCTTCTCAGCACCTCACAATATCCCCTCCAAAACTGACCATATAATCACTCATAAAACAGGCCTCGACAATAAAAGAAAATTAAAATAAGCCTATCAGATCACCATGGACTAAGACTGGTCTTCAATAACAACAAAAATGACAGAAAGCACACATATACATGGAAGTTGAACAACACTTTACTCAATGATAACTTGGTGAAGAAAGAAATAAAGAGAGAAATTAAGGACTTTTTAGAATTTAATGAAAATGAAGGCACAACATACCCAAACTTATGGGACACAATGAAAGCAGTGCTAAGAGGAAAAATCATAGCTCTGACTGCCTGCAGAAAGAAAGAGGAGAGAGCATATGTCAGCAGCTTGACAGCACACCTAAAAGCTCTAGAACAACAACAAAAAATAAAAAAATAAAAAAGCAAATACACCCAAAAGGAGGAGAAGGCAGGAAATAAACTCAGGGATGAAATCAACCAAGTAGAAACAAAAAGGACTATACAAAGAATCAAAAAACCAGGAACTGAGAAAATCAACAAGATAGATAAAACCTTAGCCACACTAACCAGAGGGCACAGAGACTGTATCCAAATTAACAAAATCAGAAGTGAAAAGGGAGACAGAACAACAGAATCTAAAGAAATAAAAAAAAACATCAGATACTACTACAAAAACCTATATTCTAGAAAACTGGAAAATCTGGAGGAAATGGACAATTTTCTAGACAAATACCACATACTAAATTTAAATCAGGATCATCTAAACAACCCCATAACTCCTAAAGAAACTGAAGCAGTTATTAAAAGTCTCCCAACCCAAAAGAGCCCAGGACCAGATGGGTTTGGTGCAGAATTCTGTCAGACCTTCATAGAAGACTTCATACCAATACTGTCCAAACTATTCCACAAAATAGAAACAGTCCAAGCACTACGCCATTCCTTCTATGAAGTCACAATTATGCCTATACCACATCACAGAAAGACCCAACAAAGAAAGAGAACTTGAGACCAATTTCCCTTATGACTATTGACACAAAAATACTCAATAAAATTCTTGCAAATCGAATCCAAGAACACATCAAAATGATCATCCATCATGACCAAGTAGGCTTCATTGCGGGGATGTAGGCATGGTATATTATAGGAAAAGCCATCAATGTAATCCACTATATAAACAAACTCAAAGAAAAAAACCACATGATCATTTCATTAGATACTGGTAAAGCATTTAACACAATTCAACACCTCTTCATGTTAAAAGTCCTGGAAAGATCAGGAATTCAAAGCCCATATCTAAACATAGTAAAAGAAATATTCAGCAAACCAGTAGCTAATAACTAAATGGAGAGAATCTTGAAGCAATTCCACTAAAATCAGGGACTAGACAAGGCCCACTCTCCCTACTTATTCAATATAGTCCTGGACATCCTAGCCACAGCAGTCAGAAAACAAAAGGAGGTCAAATTGGATTCGAATTGGAAAGGAAGAAGTCAAAATATCATTATTTGCATATATGATAGTATACTTAAGTGACCCCAAAATTCCACCAGAGAACTACTAAGCCTGATAAACTTCAGGAAAGTGGCTGGGTATAAAATTAACTCAAACAAATCAGTAGCCTTCCTCTACTCAAGGGATAAACAGGCGAGAAAGAAATTAGGGAAATGACACCCTTCACAATAGTCCTAAATAATATAAAATACCTCGGTATGAATCTAACCAAGCATGTGAAAGATCTGTGTGACAAGAACTTCAAGTCTCTGAAGAAAGAAATTGAAGATCTCAGGGGACTGAAAGACCTCCCATGCTCATGGATTGGCAGGATTAATATAGTAAAAATGGTCATTTTGCCAAAAGTAATCTACAGATTTAATGCAATCCCCAGCAAAATTCCATCTCAATTATTCATAGAGTTAGAAAGAGGAATTTGCAAATTCATTTGGAGTAACAAAAATCCAGGATAGTGAAAACTATACTCAACAACAAAAGAACTGGGGGAAATCACCAGCCCTGACCTCAAGATGTATTACAGACCAATAGTGATTTAAAAAAAACTGTATGGTATTGGTAATGAGACAGGCAAGTAGATTAATGGAATAGAATTGAAGACCCAGAAGTGAACCCACACACCTATAGTCACTTGATCTTTGACAAAGGTGCTAAAACTATCCAATGGAAAAAAGATAGCATTTTCAACAAATAATCCTGGTTCAACTGGTGGTCAGCATGTAGAAGAATGCAAATTCTTATTGCCCTGTACCAAGCTTAAGTCCAAGTGGATCAAGGATCTCTACATCAAACCAGATACACTCAAACTAATAGAAGAAAGAATGGGGAAGAGTCTCTATCACATGTGCACTGGGAAAATTTTCCTGAACAAAACACTTATGCTCTAAGATCAAGCATCGACAAATGGGACCTCATAAAACTGCAAAGCTTCTGTAAGGCTAAGGACACTGTCATTAAAGCAAAACAGCAACCAACAGATTGGGAAAAGATCTTGACCAATCCTACATCTGATAGAGGGCTAATATCCAAAATATACAAAGAACTCAAGAAGTTAGACTCCAGAGATCCAAATAATCCTATTTAAAAATGGGATAAATAGCTAAACAAAGTATACTCAATTGGGGAATCTCAAATGGCTCAGAAGCACATAGAGAAATGCTCAACATCCTTAGTCATCAGGGAAATGCAAATCAATACAACCCCAAGATTCCACCTCACAACAGTCAGAATGGTTAAGATCAAAAATTCAGGTGACAACAGATGCTGGCGAGAGGCCCACTCCTCCATTGTTGGTGGGATTGCAAACTGGTACAACCACGAAATCAGTCTGAAGGTTCCTCAGGAAATTGGACACTGCACTACCTGAGGATCCAGCTATACCTCTCCTGGCCTTATACCCAAAAGATGCTCCAACATACAACAAAGACACATGCTCCATGTAGTGGCTATTACTGTTTGTCAACTTGACCATATCTGGAATGAACTATAATCCAGAATTGGAAGGCTCACCTTTGATCCTGATCTTAAGCCTGGGAGATACAAGTTTCTGACCTGGATCTTAGTATGGAGAACTTGAGGCAAAGTGGCTGTGAATCCCAGGAGCTTAAGGCAAAGAGATCTCTGAGTTCAAGGTCACCTGGGACTAAGCAAGTCCCAGACCCAGACGTGGTGGTACACATCTTTAATCTGGGACACATCTTCTGCTGGAGTCTTACATAAGGACATTGGAAGAAGAGGGTCTCTCTCTTTTTTGCCTGCCTGCCTCATGGGACAGAGCCACTGCTTGATCCTTGGAATCCCATCCACAGCTGCTGCTGATTGTTGTTGGGAGTTGGACTACAGACTGTATGTCATCAACCAATTCTCTTACGATATAGAGATTACTCATAAGTTCTGTGACTCTAGAGAACCCTAAGACACTTCACTATGTTCACAGCAGCCTTATTTATAATAGCCAGAAGCTGGAAAGAACCCAGATGCCCTTCAACAGAGGAATGAATACAGAAAATGTGGTACATCTACACAATGGAATACTACGCAGCTATCAAAAACAATAACTTCATGAAATTCATAGGCAAATGGATTGAACTAGAAAATATCAACCTGAGTGTGGTAATCCAATCACAGAAAAACACACATGGTATGTATTCACTGGTAAGTGGATATTAGCCCAAAACCTTGGATTACCCAGGATATAATCCACAGACCACATGAAGCTCAAGAAGAAGGAGTACCATAATGAGGAGGCTTCACTCCTTAAAGGGGGGAACAAAAATATTCATAGGAAGGGATATGGAGGCAAAGTTTGGAGTAGAGACTGAAGGAAAAGCCATTGAGAGCCTGCCCCACATGTGGCCCATACATATACAGCCACCAAAACTAAATAAGATTGATGAAGCTAAGAAATGCATGCTGACAGGAACAGGATATAGATGTCTCCTGAGAGACACAGCCAGCGCATGTCAAATACAGAAGTGAATGCTAGCAGCAAATCACTGAAGTGAGATTGAGACCCCCATTGGAGGAATTAGAAAAAGGATTGAAAGAGCTGAAGGAGCTTGCAACCCCATAAGAACAACAATGCCAACCAACCAGAGCTCCCAGGGACTAAACCACTACCCAAAGACTATATGTGGACTGACCCGTGGCTCTAGATGCACATGTAGCAGAAGATGGCCTTGTTGGGCAGCAATAGAAGGAGAAGCCCTTCCTGCCAAGGTTGGACCCCCAGTGAAGGTGTGTGTGTGTGTGTGTGTGTGTGTGTGTGTGTGTGTGTGTGTGTGTGTGTTGGGGGTGCATGGGAAGGGAAACCCCCTTATAGTGTAGGAGATTCGATAGAGGGCTTATATCTGGGAAACCCGGAAAGGGAATATCATTTGAAATGTAAATTTAAAAATCCAATAAAAAAAAGAAAACTGAGGAGACATCATGGTAGTTTTACGATTTATTATCAGTAGTAGTAGTAGTAGTAGTAGTAGTAGTAGTAGTAGTAGTACAAGTAGAGACACGATGCAGCAAACATTTTCCTCCTTTTTAAAAATCGGGGAGTGGGGTTGTCTTGCATTTCTCTTTTGCACTGGACCCCATAAACTATGCAGGGGTTCCTAAAGTCTTGTTTGTAGTCAGTCCCCAGCTAGGGGAGTTTGAACAAGCCATTTTATTTAACTGTCAGTCTTGTTTGTTTTTAAAATGAAGATCGGATTTTAAGATTAAATCAAGTAAAGCGTTTGGCCCAGGGTTTTACCTACTGTAAAGGTCACTACTAAAATTTGTAATTAATAGTTGGTCTAATTCAGACTTCTCATTTACATTTCTTCAGCCTAGTGTTCGGCTCTTCAAAACAGTTCTTACAGGCAAAAGCAATTGCTCCTATTTTACCTCAAATATCCCGTTTACCAAAATTCAACCTATCCACATATTCATGCTTTGGCCAGTAGGAAACAAAAGGCTTTGAGGGTGTTGTAATGATGTTCTTGAAAGGGCAAAAATTTTCACAAGCGCTAAATTTTAAAATCGAACAAAATCGGCAACTCAAGTACTTGATCTATTTTTAAAAAAAACAAAAAACAAAAACACGTTTGGCTCTCCTTGCGGCCTCCCAACTTTAACAGAGCAAGAACCTTCCGGTACTTCCGCTAACAACAGCTAAAGCAACGCCTACTTCAGCGCGCACTAGCTTGGTTTCCAAGGAAACGCTCAATTTTGGCTGCTCGCCCACGAACCGGAAGTCACTGTTCCTACTTCCGGCACTGCCGGAAAATCCCTACGTTTGGGCGGAAAAGACCGCCATCGGGGGCGTGTCTACGCAACCGTGGTGTAATTGCCGGTGCTCACGTGCCCGAGATGGCGGCGGACCCCTCTCCTCCGTCCGCAATGGCTCAGCCGGGACCTCTGAACCTCAATAACGAGGTGAGCACGCGGGTCGAGACCGTGGGATGTGGGGCCTCCTCTCGGCGTCTCCCGCCGCGCGGGCCGCTGTGGGTTGAGAGGTTCCGGAAAGGCGGAGCACGGCCACCCAGGACCCCGTGGAGACCGGATCCACGCGCCGGTCGGGTCCCGGGTCTCAGGCTCCGCACACTTCTGTCTGTGCGACCGAAGCGGGGGTCGCTCAGTGTACAGTCACTTTTAATTGTTCTCTGTAAAATGAAGCTCAGAGTGGTATCTTCCTCAGAGGGTTGTAAGATACAAATTTATTGAAATCTTTGCGTAGTACGGGACCCTGAGTAAGCTCTTCCTTTCTTAATTGTCAAAAATGAAGGGAAGGGAATTCAAACTGAGGCATAAGTTGTCCTAAGAAGTTCCAGATCTTTAATGACTGTGTACGCACGCACCTCATTTCTTTTCTCCTGATACTGTCGGTACCATTTGTCCCCATTACAGCATTTCGTACACGCTATCTCTGTTTTCTCTAACCTGGTTTCGCGCTTTTACCTTCACCACCACCTCCACTGTAGTCTGCTACTGTCACTAGGCCACCTTGAGTTTCTGCTCTATGTTTTTCCCAACTGTTACCTGACATCCTAAAAAGTAAGGTTTGGAGAGCAAGGATCGAAAAGAACATCTCAAAACTACCGGCATGGAAAGAATTGTTTACCCTGTTTGCCGTTCGTATGCAGGTTACACAGCCGTGTATGATGTCCTTTATGTTTTTTTTTTCTTTTCCGGTAACCTAAGATAAAAAGTAAATATGAAGGTCCCATCCCTCCCAAAAACAGTGCAGAAGTTTTTGAAAGAGGCAAAGTCAGATGTGAGATACAGTTTTTAATCTTCTTTGAAGATATGTGGGAATTGCATACAATAGTTCCCTAAGATATCTGAAGGTCTTATAAGCAGAGAAAGGGTAGTAGGAAACGATGAAAAAAAGAAGGCCTAGACAACTAATGAGAGTTAACAAATAGGCTACTACTGTCTAATTGCCAGATCAAAGAAGTATTTAGGATTTATTGATTTTTTTTCACCCACTTAAACTTGTGTTTTGTACAAGATAACTGTTGGTGGGACATTTTTATTAGGTTATGTATGAGCTATGAGTGATCTTAGGTTAATTGGAAATCACAGAAAAGGATAATTACATTTAGGTCCAGTATTGATGTCAGTGTCATAGTATTCGGGCATCTGTCAAGTAAGGTTCCTCTTGCATGTCACTGACTTGTAGACTTTTTCAGAATAGCTTAAATATGACCGTTAGGAAGCAGTTGGTAATTGATTTTAACCAGAATGCTTCCCACGCTGTGAAAATCTGTTTCTGTGTGCCTGTGTCTGAATTTATCAATCAGAAATGATACATATCTCAAATTTAAATTTAATATGTCCTCAGAGAGGATAAAGAGGACAGAAAAGGGTGGAAATGTTGATATTATAATTAAGGTCAATGAGGAAAGTAGAAATACAAAATATAGTTACCTATCACTTAATGGCAACAAGGTGTAAGAAGTGTGGCATCTGGTAACATTGTCTTTGGAAACACACAAACGGAAATGGCTACGACATAACTCATCCTTGAATTATTATGGGGCCACTGCCCTGTGTTCATCCCTTCAAAGTTTATGATGGATCTACATAAAACAGGCGCATACCCAAAGAAGGAAGAGAGACAACTAACTGCCTAGAAAAAGCTCCTCAAGCATACTTCTTTTTTCCCTAAAAGTTTGTCAAAAGAAATGGCTCAACAGCTTACCCATAAAGGAAGCTGATCTGGAAAAGTTGAAATCCACTGTTCCACATCGTTCCTCTTTTCTTGTGACTGCTGCTTTAGTGGTCCAGATTACATCCACATAGAAAGCTCTTCTGCTCTCCTCCTAGCCACCCAAACTGACCCTTAATTTGGTCATTCTAACTGCTCCTGAGCACTTTCTTCAACACAGATTTAATCAGGTCATTTCCTTGTCTTAAATCCACTAGCTCGCTTTTGGATAAAATTGAGCAACAGAAGGGCAGCCTATCCGTGTTGTGTCAACCCATGCACTGCAGCTGGACTGGCTTCCTTCTGGCCCACTACAGTCCTTGCACATGCTGTTCCTGGATTTGGAATGTCCTCTTGTTGTTCCTTCTTAACACTTTCTTAAGAAGCCCATTGCTAGTTTTTGTCCTTTGTGTAAGTTCTGGAAGTACCATGTAATTCTTCTTGTCAGTACTTGCAATGGCATTTACTTGGGACTGTATATGTGAAAGAGATTTTGTGTCCCTCTACCTGTCTTTACAGTCTTGCTTGTATTCTCAGTATATATTTTGTGAATATTTCCTTTGTTTTATATAGGAGGGAGGGTGCCACAGTTCACATGAGGAGCCCAGGATAGCTCCTGGGCGTCAGTTTTCTCCTCCTACCGTCTGGGTCTTGGGGATGGAGCTCAGTTTTCAGGCTTGGATCCTCGATATCTTAAAGTAAATAGCTCTTCTTAAGTTGGTTCGGGGAGTAGTTCTGGTCTTCTGTATTTGACTGTTGTGCATGTGTGTAGGGGTGGTAGTGATTATTGTTCTATTGCTTTTAAAATTTCGTGTCTACTTAGGCATATATAGGGAAAAGAACTCTTACTTACAGGATTTTGAACTACCCAGGGTTTCAGACATCCACTTTCAGTATCAGAAAATATTTCCCGCAGAGGAGGTAACTTGTAAAGGTAGGAGCTAAAATGCCTAAGAACCAATTTATTTTCTGTTATGAATGATAAGAATACCCAAAACTGTGTTTATGTATATATATGGACATATATGTATATATGTAAAACTTTTTATATCTTAGTATTTGTGAAAATGACTGAAGCTATAAATCTGCTCTCCTTGAACTGACAACCAGCTTGCTTGCTTGTTAACACCCTGGCAAGCCTTGCTAGGTGGCAGCATAGGCTTGGCAGTGGTTAAGTCACAGACAGCCACTTACCAGTTTGGATTTTGTTTTAGGAATTCTTGTTTATTAGTAATAATTCAACAGTGTAACTCTAATAGTAAGTGGTAAACTAAATGACCAACCTAGAGTTTCCTTGTAAAGGCATAAATGTAATGTAAAGGCTTATAACTGTGGAATACTTGAAACACATGGAAAATGACAGTTCCTATAACAAGTCTCAATATTGTGTAGTATCACACTTATTTCTAGCTTAGAGGTAATTATTAACTTTTTTGGTGTATGCTTTTCTTACCTATGTGTCTCATTATTTTCTACCATTTCTGTACCTAATGTGTAGTATTGGTGTATATTTCTAAACTTAACATGTGAGATACTGCATTGCAGAAATGTCTGTCATTCTGTGTGTTTTTTATACATGTGTTTTATGAAGCACGTTCTAGTGGGAGGGGTGTGGAAAGCATTGTGAGTGATCCTTTGTTGTAAGTATGCCTTCTAGATGGACTCTCGGGAGTATTTTTATTAAAGATTGCCAAAAGTTCCTCCATACGGACTACAGAAGTTGTCGTTTCTACCAGCGGTATATGAGCATGCCTGTTTTCCAGTGTCCTGATTATTGTTTTATGATTTTTATGTATGGAGTGACTCAGTAAAAGTTGTAATGTATTCCAGAAGTACACAGATGAGCTCAGCTTTTCCTATAACCATCAGTGTTGTTAAAGGTTACTCTAGACCAAGTACATGGCAACGTATGCATTACTTGATATTAGCTGATTGATGAATAGCAGACAGTCAGCAAAAGTCAATTCAAATCACTTAATTTTGTCTATGCACTATGGTATCGAAAACTTTTAATTGTTAATAGCAAAATATATTTTTTTCTCACAAGCAGGTTCTCAGAAAACATAAGCTTAAGAGATAGGCTAGATGAGTAAAGTGTCCCATTACACAATATGTGACATCTAGAGAGAATGCTCACATTGTAAAACACTCTTCCTGTCTGCTGATCACCACCAGCAATGGAATATTGGATGCAGAGAGGGCTTAAGTCATAGCCAGAGAACCCTTTGGATGGAGTGTCCATCTTTTGTGGTCTGCTTTTACCTGTTTGTGGTTCCCTTTTTTTTCTTTTCTCATTTTTGAGTTGACTTTCTGTCTGTCCCTTTTTCGGTGGGAATATTAGGTTTTGACTTTATTATTTTTGTTATCTATCCAAGAAGCGATTCAGGTTACCTAGATTCCACATGACACCTCACCTTTGAATCTTGTAGTGCGTTATTTTAAATGCCCTTTTTTTCTGCTAGGGATCATCAGTCTGAGTAATGATAAGCTAGAGATTTTTACTTCATTTTCTCTCTCCAGACTCTGTACATATCTTTCACTTTGTTTCTGTTATCTCCTTATCTGTTTTACCTATAATCTTCCCTCTCCCGCCCAAACAACATTGTAGCCCAGGATGCCTTTGAGTGGCCCCAGATGTCTGCTTCCCTGCCTTGTTGATGGCAGCTTTCTCTAGGCAGCATTAGATTCACAGTGGGCACATGGGAGGTTGTGACAGGGCGCTTTCTGTTCTGCTCTGTGCTTGCCCACGCCTTGTCAGCACCAGTGGATACAGGGATGATGTTCTATACAGTCCCATGGCCACATCTTCCCTTCCAGGGAGGGACACCTACTTCTTCTGGTTAGCAGTAATGGCATGGACTCTGTTCATGAGTCCTGGATGTCCTGGCCAGGGGTGCTAAGCAGTTGTTGGTACAAGAAGCATTTCTGACAATTTTGTGTGAATTGTTATACTTCTCATGGTTCACACTCATCACAAACATTGGAGCATCAGCAGAATGGGCAGAGATGATAACCCTCATGGGTCAGGTGTTCTCTGGCCTTCTCTGTAGTGGTAAGGACATCAGTAGACTTCACAATATACTCTGCACCAGCATCGCCCCATTCGATGTTGGTGAAATCTCACTCCTGGAGAATGCTGATGGCCTTCCCATTGATGACAAGCTTCCAGTTTTCAGCCTTGACTGTGCCGTCAACCTTGCCATGGGTAGAATCATACTGGAACATGTAAACCATGTAGTTGAGGTCAGTAATGGCAACAATATCCACTTTGCCAACCTTGAAGGAAGCCCTAGTACCCGGGCATCCAGTGTGGCCAAATGCATTCTCACCAACTGTAACCTGGGCCGTGTCTCAGGGGAGGCTGGCACTGCATGAGAAGAATCCGCTGTGCCCATCACTCCCAGGCTCGAATGGGGTGTGTATGAGTGGGTGAGTGTTGTTTAGTTTCTGAAAGGGGGTCTTGCGTGTAGTCCATTGTTGTGGTAAAATAAAAAGTGGTTTCTTTTATCCCACGCTAGTGGAGGCACTGCAGGGCCACTTGGCGTCTGTGCGATACTTTCATCTCAGTCTCAGCCGCTAAGCGCCATCCCTTCTTACACTGTCCCCACGGCTACTCCACCAGCAATTTCTCTACCCACCTAGTTCCTAAGGGGGTGGCCGCCACGACAGTTTCATACAGAGACCACCTATCTCTCACCTCTCTTACTGTGGACTCAATTAAGTACCATGAAAAAATAGACCATGCAATATCCTCTGATCCAATTGATAAGACATAATTTGCCATCCAGACAACATAAAATTCTGTACACACCCATCCCTTAAAACTCGTCATAACAACCTGTATTTATGCGCAGAGAAGAGTCTTAACATCTGCCGCCATGTTCTCCCAGCCTCCTCTCCTCCCTCCCTCCCATCTCCTCCCTTCTCGTCCAATGACAGGCCTTGTTTTATCTTGTCTGCCTTCACCTGCATAATGACATCAACCTACACATTGTAGTTCCCAAAGTCTGCATTCCTCAGCCTTAGCCTGTGAGTGCTGGGACCATGGCTGCACCTCCCAACCCAGGGACTGCCCAAATGTGATGCACAGTGAGTTGGCCTCCTGCCAACTGGTGCTGCAGTTCCTGGTTGACACATGAATTGATGACCTTCAATGGCCTCACAAAAAAAGGCCACTAGTAATGTTTTACAAAAATAGAGCTAAGAATTTAGAGTAAACAGTTGTGAGAAGAATTAAAATTTCATTTTTATATCTAGTGAATGTCTACACTACAGCTGAATTTCTCTGTTGCCTATACACAGACACTGAGAGAGTTAAAAAGAGAGCATGTTTGGTTTTGGTGTGAATGAGTATAGGAAGCATTCCCCCTACTTTGAGAATTCTTTATCGTGTAATGTCTAGCATACCTCTTCTTGAATTGGAGTTTTAGAGTTGGAGACTAGTGTCCTATGTCTGGAATGTAACTGGGAAGTGGCTTTGCCTGCTGTGATTTATTAGTTAATAGTTGTTAATACTTAATAGTGAGTGGTATATTATCATTTTATAAGCCCGCAAGATTAAACTTTGAGGAATATTAATGTTTGAATGTATAAATTGTCACTTGGTAGTACTTCCTTTTATAAATGACTTAATTTTACAATGTATGATAACCTATTATGATTCTGTCTCTCGATATTTAAGTTTGTTTTGTTGTTTTGCAATAGTCTTACTCTGTAGCCCAGGCTTGCTTCCAGCTGAGCACGTGGACAGGCTGTCCTGAGACATGCCTTTTTCCATTTCCTTCATCCCAAGCCTTGGGTCACAGATGGGAGCCTGCCTGCCTGCCTGCCTGCCTTCTGCTCATGAGCTCAAGCAAGACAAGAGTTGGTGTTGATGGACAGTATTTCTTCTTTCCTCAAAAAAAGTTTTATAGCAAAACCAGAAATTCCAAAGATGTTGCTGTATTCTAGTGGGAAAGAAAGTGGTTATGTTCTTTTAATCCATGTGATACAGTGCATCTGCTACAGTAAAAGGACAGAAGCTGGGCTGGGTTACTAGTTGTTCAGCAAGTATCTGTTGAGCATGATCTGTGTGCCATGCACTATTTCAAGTGTTTAGAACCAGTGTTGAGTAAAATAAGATTGTTGACTTCCATGGGATTTATCTGGAGGGAACACACATCAATTATTATTTTAACCAAACATAATTGGATTAACAGTAAAAGACTCTTACTTTTGTGACAAATTGTAAAAGTACCCTTAATTGCAGTAGTATGAGATTTGTGACCTTTAGAAATGATGTTGAGCCAATCAGAAAGAACAGATGTTAACAAGCCCTTGGGAAGACATCTTCCTGTCACAAGAAAGACTCCAGTAAAAGCTGTGATGGTGATACAAGCATGCTGAGGCCAGAGTGAGAGTCGGCCCTGTAGTGTCTGAACAGTGCCCGACACTGTGGAAGGAAGTTAATGTGTGATATCGAAAATGGTGAATATGAGTCCCAGAACTCCAGGACAAAGGGATTTCTCATAGAAAACAAATCATGATTTAGTGTGTTCCAGTACCAACAGGACATAAAAGTAAACCGCTAATTACTGGGAAGGCTCTGGCTTTGAAATCAGAATCCTGACTTGATTCTCCTTCCATCCCGCACATACATGGCCAGCCTTGTCATGTTCCCACACTGTTATGGAAGAAGCGTGACTTGATCAATCCGAGCATGGTTAAGCAGAACTTTGGTTAAACTGCAGACTAAGTGTAATAACGTTCAGAATGTCTTATTTCCTTTAAGAATCCATTTATCTTGTCTTCTTTTTCTCTAAGGTTGTAAAGATGAGAAAAGAAGTGAAGCGAATCCGAGTTCTGGTCATCCGAAAACTAGTCCGGAGTGTCGGCAGACTGAAGTCCAAAAAGTTAGTCATGGGAAGTCGGATGTCAGGACACGTTTAATATTTATAAAGTGAGAGGGCCGAGTATGCGCTCAGCACTTGAGTTTCCGTGTACAGTGATGGGGTGAGCAAGGATGAGCTGTGTCAGCATGGCCTGCTGTGCTGTGAACTATTGTTGCTTAAGATACCGGATGGTGTCTTCCGTTTCTTCCCTTTCCCCTTTCTAAAATGAAGTTGCCTTCAGTATTCCAAATGTGTTTTGTAGAACTAGAAGTTATCTCAAGGTGTTAGTAAGTCTAGACTGTCTGCTTTGAATCACTTATGGTTTTATTTCGTCAGCCTTTCTTTGGATTAGTATTTTGAAATTTTCAGTATTTGTGGAAATGTTTGTCAGTTTTTTATATACTGTGTGATATTTTTGAATAAAAGAATACTTCTTATTTCTAGTATCAGCAGCATTAATGGAAATCTATTTATAATTCTTAATGTTAAACACAAGGATTTAGAAAGCCTTCAAAAGTATGGTTTCTGATTTTCTGTTCCTTCATAAGTATTCTAGAAGATAACCCTCCTTTCTGACTAAGCAGATATTGAACATCTTTATTTTTTCTTTAATTCCAGAAAACAATTTTTCAGTTAATAAAAGCATTGCCAAACTTTAACCATATCTTTGGAGGCTTGTATTACATTAAATAGAGTTTTTGATCAGAGGGTGTAGCCGACCTTGCTGTTAAAGGACTAGAGAAGCTACCAGTGAAACGACTCCAGGATAATGTGTGTCTTGTCCCGTTTCCAGTACAGTGACATCAGGGTGTGTTGCTGTGGCCTGAAAACAGCAGTGCGGGGTGCAGCGCCTCTCACAGGCTTTGCTCACCGTGACATGGCTCTAAAGCTAACGCTCCTCTTGGTGATCTGTTATAGGGGCTCTGAAGAGGCACTGTTGAAAAACCAAAGGCGAGCCCAGAGGTTGCTTCAAGAAATCCATGCCATGAAGGTAAAAGCCTGGGATTGCACATCATATACAAGTGTCTCCTTGGCAGCTCATTTCACTGGTCCCTGGTCAAGGTCTCCTGAGTTGCCCCAGGCTCATTTGTGTAGCCGGGCTTGCTGAGGAGTGGCAGGTTTGCAGAGCTGCACTGTGTGAGCATGTCTCCCTGGTTTGAAGTGCTAGACTAATTTGAGTCAAAACTGCCAAACTAAACTCATTTGTGTTTTATAATGCCTCATGCCTAAGGCTTTTATTTCACTGTTTCTTGAGCATGTATTCTAAAGAAAGGCCAACAGTTAAGTGTCCATGTTATTTGGGAATGTGGATGGTGATGCTGGTGGCTGACATCATGCTTCTCTTGTTGCCAGCTCAATAAATTTTTATGGAGTGGTGTCCGCGTTTTACTGGGTTCTGTAAGAACTTAAAATAAGTGTAGTGTTGGACCAACGTGCTCCATATTCTTGTCTTTCCAGCCACACTTTTCACTGGTGTCATTTTTAGTCCTCTTTCTGCCCTTTCTTTGTGGAAACTTTCATTTACCAAATGACATACCATTAAATGTCTGGAAGCCTTTTTATTGCAGAACTTAAAAACAACATTTGGTACCAGCAGTTATCTCAATTGCAGGGTAATTTTGTATATGCTTGACTTTTATAATTTGGTTTAACATCTAAGTTCAGGTAAGATAAAAGAACAAGAGATTTCTTTAACAATATTTTAATTGAATTAAATTATCAGTGCTTTTCACTATTTTTAAGAGAAGGAAAGGTATTGAACAGGATACAGTTACTCCAGTTAAAGAGTTAGGTATAGGAAATGGTTGGTTAGCGTGAAGTGTATTTATTTGTATTTGTTGCTCCTCCTGTAGGACTATCAGGCCCTAAAATCCTTTCGATAGAACTTTTCATGTGATTTCTTCTAAATATTGATATTTGTAATTTTAATTATGCACAGGCTTTGAAACACTAGGTGATTGTTAGGGGTTTCTTTTGTAAGAAGGGTTGGGTACATACAAGGGACAAATGTTTAGTCTGTAAGGAGGGCGATGACAAAAGCAACTCCTCATCGTGTTAGCTGAGGAGCTGTCTTATCTGATCTATATGTGACGTCGGCTTTCTGTTCTTTAGTTTTATCAGCAGCAGGTCAGACCCAGTGCTAGAAAAGTTTACAAAGTGACCACTGTCTTCCCTGTAATTGAGACCACTTATTGTCACCCCCAAAGCCGCAGTTTACTGACTGCAGTGAGTTCACACACTTCAGAGTCTATGCATTTGAATTCCTGTCGGGGGTAAGGTATTCCGCATTGGCTAGCCTCATTTTATTTGGTTGCTTCCTTCTGGCTTTTTTCTCTCTTTTGATATGAACTCAAACATAGAATTACGTTGAAATATAAAAACTCAGAATAGGAGTAGTAAACTATATGTTTACTTAACTAAACTGTTTAATTTTATTTCCAGCTTATGGTACTTTTACAGAATCAGCCTTTTCTGAAATAAATATATCATTTTTCCAGTTGAAAGGTCTTTGATAATTTATTGTAAGGAAGTGTTTCTCATACATTTGGGAGTATCAAAAGAAATGGTCGGAATACAGTGGATTCAGAGCGACAATTAAATTTGAAGGAGAACCTCTACTTTCTGTCTTTCCACAGGGGATTTCTCCTTTAGTTTATACACCACTAGATTTTTATAGTTGTCCTCAGGCCATACTGTCTGATACTCTCTCGGTATGATAACAGGGTATTTGTTTGCAAAATGCTGTCTCATGAAGAAAACCCATATATTTTTAGAAATGGGAGTAAGTTTCTTTTTGGTCATGGCAGAGTGGGGCAGGGGCAAGACCAGATCTTTGTGATTCTGTAAAGTGAGAGGCTCTAATCTCACACACTGAAGTATGAGCCCCGTCTTTGATGCTGCCGCTGATAATGCCCACACTTCTCAGTGTTAATGTACATGCTGGCTTCTGGAACAGGCTTTCTCATCGAGAGGTGGCTTAGGAATCTAAAGATCCCCAGGTTACTTACCTGGAGACAAAAAAGATAAAGGTGAAGCTTTTTATGTGAATGCTGGGGATTGAATCCAAATCTTCCTACTTAATGTGGCATCAACATTCCCACTAAATCATTCATCTCCCAGTGCCTGACACCTTCCTCTTCACATTGCTAGTTCTAAGAAACTTTCTATAGCGCTACCATTCTGATTCCAAAAGCTCCCTGCCTCTCAGTACAGCCCTGGTCTGTCCGCTGTCAGCCTCTCAGCTGTCTGTTTTCACGGCATTCCTGCTAATAGCTGAGGAGGGTGTCTTAGATGATGAGTCAGCTTTCTCAGTTGTTTTTCCTGGCATGGATGGCTGAGTGATTTTAATGCAGCATTTTTTTTTTTTTAAACTTACATTGCTGTATTTATAGTACTGGGATTATTCTTAATCCCTAGACATATGTAAAATGTTGCTAAACTGTTACTAAAAAGATTATGAAATCAAGTTTTCTTTTATTAGTGCTAAGTCTCAGAAACATAAAATTGAAAAAGCTAGTTCTTCATTATTTAAAGTCACCTTAGTCAATGCTCTAAGGCCACTATGTATGTAGAATAATAATAATGCCACTCACTGTGTGTGTGTGTGTGTGTGTGTGTGTGTGTGTGTTTTTCTACAGTGTTATATATTTATGTGTCTTTGCATCTGTGAGCACATGCATTGTGTGAAGGACAGAGGACAGTGTCTAGTCGTTGAATCTCGTCTTTCTCCATGGCGATCAAGCTGAAGTCTCTAGGCTTGGAGCTGTCTTTCATTTAGTAAAAGGTTCTTTAGGTCTTGTGACCTTTGAAATAATCCACAGGAAATAATGTCGGTATGTGCACAGATCAGCATATACTGCCTTCCTCACACTCAGGAAACACCAGTTGAAAAATAGAATCTTTATATTGAAATCCCACATTGCTTTCTGGAATGTAATTTCTCCAGTTAAAAATCAGAGCTTCAAATAGGCCACATTCCTGACCCCTTAATATTGTTTCATTGTAGGTCCTGTAATATAGACATTTTTGTCTCGCATATGATGGCCTTACCTTACTCTTCTAAATAAGCAAATCTTCAAATGTAAGTGGTGTCTGTCTTCTCTGAAGCTTCCGGTCCTAGGGGAAGCAGGCCAGGCTGCAGGACTTACTGGTAAATATGAAATGCAGTGCTCTTACTTCTTAGATTACAACGCACACCAGGCTTCTGGGCAGAGAACTTATTCTGGAATCGACCCATTCAGATAAGCCTCCTTTTAAGATTTAGGAGTAGAGAATGATACGTGGGGGCTGGGGAGGCTGTTGTTTTTATTTGATTTTTCAAGTTTTGTAATTCTGGAAATGTGAACTTTTTACCCTGTCAGGATGTTTCCTAATAACCATGAAAGTGTGCAAAGCATTTTCAACCATTAATGTAAAAACAAAAATGCATGCTAACAAAACACCCATACACATAAAAATAAATACATCTTTAATAGAATAAAAAGCTATTCCAAGGGGAGTATTGTTTCAGTTTTTAATTCTTGGCAATTTCTAGTAAAGTTGTAGAGACATCTTTAAAGGAAGCCAAATTTAAAATCTATTGTTTATATGTGGTGGTGAATTCCAGAGAGAAAACTCATGTTCTTAAACCCTTATAACTGTTGAAATGCATTATGAAGATGTTGCAGGTTTCAGGAAAATTTGTTCTTCTGGTCACATTCTGGTTTTTAATATTATTAAAATGTAGTTTTAATCAAAATTATTAACATCTAGTTTTAGTACTCATGTCTGGTGGGTCATAGAATTAATAACTTTGAGTTAAAATGAAAAAGTTGGTATCTAGAAAACTCCTTAAAGTTCTATATTACATATGCAGGTTTTGTACATTTTAGTTTAAAACTTAGAGGGTGTGTGGAGTAGATTGTTGATTTGGCTGTCAGAATGATTCCATTGGAAGACAGCCAAGGAGGAAGATTGAGTAGGTTAGTGTCTGACATGATTTTAGGAAGACGCCACCGAGTGGAAATTCTAACCTAGAACTAGGAAAATATATGTGAACCACTTAGATATCAGTATTCCCCTGTGTACCACAGACAGAGCCGGAGATCAGTCAGTCCGTGGCAGGTATGAGCTTCTGGGCGCTCCAGTCCTGCTGTGCTGCACTACGGGGCCAGTTCCCATCTCCATCTCCTTAGGAGGGATGTTGTCCTGTCTCAGTAGTTTCCGTCTCAGTTCACCATTGTAGCATAACAGATGGTTATTAATGTCTGTCTTTAATAGAGTAGCTGTCATTGCTGGATGATGGGATGAAGGAGACGTAAAGGTCTGAGTGGTGACTAAGATTGCAGGTGGTACTCCATTTCACAACCTTCCTTACATAGGCACAGCCAAGGTTTTTGCGCAATTGTGTTTTCTAAAACGGTGAGACTGAAGGCAGAGCAGAGGAATGGCCAGAAAGAGCGGGCAGGAGAGACAGTGAGTACAAGAGACAGTGATTTATAGATCTGTCCTATGCATGTAAAACAGATATTATTAAGCCTTTGTTTCTCCATTGTGTTCCAAGATGGCTTCATTCATCTGTTGTATTAGTTGGGGTTTCAGTTGGTTTGATAAAACACCATGACCAAAGCAGCTTGGGGATGGGGGTGGTTTCACTTCAGGTGTATCATGAGAGGAAGTCAGGGCAGGAACCTGGGAGTGGGGACTGATGGAGAGGCCATGGAAGACCACTGCTTCCTGGCTTCTTCCTTATGGATTGCTCCGCCTGCCTTACAGCATCCGAGCGCCACACTAGCCCAAGTGTGGTACAGCCCACAGCAAGCTGAGCCTCCCACATCCACTAAGAAAGTGCAAATCAAGTTTGCCCACAGGATAATCTGGTAGGGGCATTTTCTCAATTAAGGTTCCTTTGAAAACTGTGCTAGCTTATGTCAAGTTGACCTAAAAGTCCCATAGTCTTCAAAACACTTCAAAGTTCAGTCTCTAAAATCTCAAAGTCTTTTTAACTGTGGGCTCCTGTCATAATCAACAGCAAGTACTTTCTTATTTCAAAAGGGAGGAACCCAGGGCACAGATTTTGCTCTGAATAAAGCAAAATCAAATTCCCAACAGTGTAAATAACTCAGTGTCTAATGTCTGGGAGTCACTCACAGTCTTTTTGGCTCCTCAAAGGGCTTGGGGCATTTCTCCTACTCTGACTTCTGCACCCATTTTGCTCCCTGGCTCAAGCCAGCTCCACTCCTTGGCTGCTGCTGTTCTTTAGGTCGTCCCATGGGACTAATAACTCTAAACTGCTAGGGTCTTCTGCAACCAAGCCATTGACCAATAGCCTTTCTTGGTCTCTGTTCAGGGACTCTGATCCTGCCTAATGGTTTGTTCATTTAATCATGGGGATGGTCTGTGCTTGTGAGTGCAGTTCCTGAAGAGGCCAGAGCTATCAGATATGCCTAATGTTGGAGGTCTAGGCAGTTGCGAGTCACAACTGGAGTGGCAGGCAGTTGTGAGCTGCCATGGGGTTGATGGACTTAGAACTAAGGTCCTCTGAAATATTACATTGTAGTTTGTCCATTTCAAATGGTATCCTTTGGGCTCCTGTCTGCGTGTGGTGTGTAAAATAATAGTCTCCACCCCTTCCTCTCTTCCTCTGCTTTTCTCCAGGTGCAGTCAAAATAACGAGCTTTATCGATTATGCTTTTCTGCAGTATCACTGAAGTTATTCCTAACCTGAAAATTTATACTTGACCCCAAATATTGTTAATAAAGTTCCTTCTCCCAGACTGGTTTCTATTTTAGAGTATCCCTCTACAGGGGCTCCTGTATACAGTATTCCCTTAAGTTCAAGCCTGTATTCATTCATTCATTCAGTTATTTATTTATTTAAAGAGTTGATTTTGAAGGCTTCCTGACTGCATAGGAATCTTTGGGTTGCAGATTATAGTCCGTGAAGTTGTACTGAACCTGATGATGTGAGCTGCTGCAAAGGGAATCAACATTTGAGGCATTTGTCGTTAGTTTTTCTAGTACCGTGGTAGGATCTTAACTGTGGCTGGTGTTATTTATTTTCTAGAACTTAGCTTTTTTATTAATAACTCACGATACTCATAAATTAATTAAAATTGTTTTTTCCACAGGAATTGAAACCTGATGTCATAACTAAATCTGCTCTTAATGATGATATCAACTTTGAAAAAACTTGCAAAAAGGTAAGTCTGTGATAGCGACAAGGAAGCAAGGGTGCATGGGATGTGGCGCACTCTCCCGGCCTTTGTCCTGTGACCGTCTCCTGGCACTCCGCCCCACACACTCTCTTTTGCCCACTCCCTCTCTCCTCCCTCCAGTACTGTGTGTTTACTACTCATACATAAAGCAGTGGCAAGAATCATAAGAAAGAAGCTTACATCACTACTAAAGGTTTGGATTATTTATTGATTGATTTAATTTGGGTGCTCAGTGTTTCCCCTCTTCCTGTCATTATTGCCCAGTGACTTCACTATATTAAAACTATATTTTTTCCTGTTAGAGAAAAGATTTATTTTGCCCTCAATCTACTTAAAATTCAAGTCAAGTATGTGATATATGGATCAATTTCTATGTTTTGTTATTCCATTTTTTTTAATTATTTTTTAATAGTCGTTCTTCACGTGCTATTATATTGTGTGATGACCAGGAACATAAAGACTTTCTGTGCTTAGAATGAATCCATTTTTCTTATCTCCATTTAAAAAAACAACAACGTAATAGAAGCAGAAAGAGAATTTATTTTGGCTCAAAAATTCAGGACTTACTATACACGGAGGTGGGTTGTTGGGGTAACTAATAGTGTTAGTAATGCGTGCACAGTCAGCTAGGCGGATGTACCGCAGTATGATGGAGTCTAAGGGGAGTGCAGAGGCTGACAGCATGGCAGGGTCTCTTAAGAGAAATCAGAACCACACATAAATGGGGGAGTCTCTTATATTTTCTGAGAATGTTGGTTCATAGAACCAGGGATCGTATGATTCCCACTCCAGAGTCAGGGGTGGGTGTAGGGAGCTGGAGACTAATACCTCCATTGATATAAATGTCCCCAGAAAAGAGATGGTGTCACATAGGAGTCTGTTAGCCAGGGACTCAGACGCTGCCTCAGTAGCATCTAAGTGTCTAGAAGGGAAAGGCTGCTGGGGAAAGGGAACTGCATAGCTTTTTAGGCCTATGGAAAAGCTTCCTCTCTTGTCTCTCTGTTGTACCCACCATATGTTTTAAACCTGCCTTGACTTACGGTCTTCTTTGTTCTGTAAAACTATAAAACTTCGCCAAACTGCTTCCATGTTGGCATTATGGGATTTGGGTAACCAAAATCTGTTTTCTTGGGGTCAAAGGAGCTCAAAAGCACGCATTCTCACTAAGACAAGAACTGTACGTCAGTGATTGTGGTTTGCTGATTTGTTTCTTTAAATAAAAGGAGTTGAACTTAAGCCCAATTTATTATTACAAGTGTTAAATATTCTTGCTCTGCCAGTGGATTTACAGTTTGTTTAGGTGATATTTCAAAGAATTAGTGTTGCACACAAGTAATCCTTCTTTATCAGACACTTAATGTCATCCAGAGTATATTTGAAGAACTTTTTTCAAAATTGAATAACAAATGCCTTTGTGTTGACAATAAATACCCAATACCAAAGTAAAAATTTTCCATTAAAAGATGAGGGTGTTTTCTCCTTTTTTGTTTAATTTATTTGAAATGGAAGAAACTGGAGGTGTGTGAAAAACCACAGTTTCCTGAGAATTTTCCATGGCAAAAGTTGTTTCAGTTTTAAATAAGGAAAGCTGCGGTTTCTGTCCTCCAGTCTGACCCTGTGAAGGCTTTGATGCAGGTGACAGCACTGTGACATGTCTCTCCTATGACATTTATCACACTCTGCTCTCGATAGTCGTTTGTGGGGACATTTTAGCCACACCGTGTAGTCAGTGAGTGTCCTGAGGGAGCGCAGACAGAGGGTCGGTGTGCAGGGTTCCTTGTTCCTTTGAGGTCCTGCACTAAACATGGTGTATGCAAGACTGAGCAGCCAGGACACAGCAAGCTAAGTCCTGGTTGGGTTTGGCCTTTTCACCGATGTTTTTATCTTTTTGTGGAAACACTTAATGTGGACATTAAACAATTTAGTGCAGAAATAATTCTCAGTTAAGTCACAAATGATTTGTGAATTAGAGGAAAACTTGTGGGGAAGTATTAGACTAAGTTCACAAATCTGAATTTGAGTTCCACTTTGTTCCTTAATAGTTAAATTCAAATAATCTTGACATCAAGACTAGATTGGTTTTTTTTCTTTATATATATAGAAAAAAGCTTTTGGCCTATTATCTTTTCTTATTAGCATTTGAATTTTAAAATTTAAGTGAAGCATCATTTAAGAACAAACATCTTAATGGTTTAGAAGTGGGTTGTTAAATTTGCTTTCTTAGGAATAAGATAAAAGCATTACATAACTTGTTACATTTTACCTTCTTGAGAACAGGCTGTCATGGCACTATTTTCATTGAAGGAGTCACGTGGTCTGTGAGGGAAGGCAAACTGGCAGCCGAATCTTTACCTGAACCCCTGGAGGGGAGACATACAGGGACACGGAAACGGCTGTGGGGGAGATGGGCTTGAGAGGATGGGCTTTGTTAAAGATGTCTGCTTAGCCGTGCCAAGGGGGCGCTACCTAAGCCCCGGCTGGAGCTAGGAGCTAGAGGTTTGGGAGAGGTTGGGCCTAGTGGGCAGGTAAAGCAAATAGCATGTGCTGTGAAATTTTAATTTGCAAATAAGTGCTGCAGAATTACATGTTCCTTTCCCGTTATCAAATATTGTAAAGTGTTACTAATGAGCTGGGTACTGTGTTGGGCTCTGAGCACATATCACAGGTAAAAGACATTCGACATATAAGGAGAGAGCATTATATTATTCTAGGTCTCCCATAAATGAGACTTCAAATGTTACTGTCATCATAGCTTAGCACTAATACAGTAATTGAGTCCAAATTTTTAGACTGTTAAATGGTAACATTTTAATTATTCAAGATTGGCTCTGTTTTTATCAGCGTGATCTTTGTCTTTACATTACATATGTTACTTTTCTAAAGAGAATATTTGCAAATTGTGTGCTCCAATTAATACATACAAAAGATTAATAGACTGCAGTGTAATCATTTCCAATAGTGCCAGATTAATTTTGATGTTATGTATTTATTGCTTTTAATTTGCAGCCAGATTCTACTGCAACTGAGAGAGCGATTGCCAGGTTAGCAGTTCACCCTCTTCTGAAGAGGAAAGTTGATGCGCTAAAAGGTATGAATCAGATGGCTGTGTGCGCAATGCTTTGAGCCACGATTCTGAGCAGGTGACTTCATTGATTTTAAATAGTCATCTTTAATGTATAGAACTGTGGGCCTTTGCCTATAAGTTTGAAAGATGTTTTATGTCATAAAAAGAAACCAAATTTGTATTTTTTCAAAATTTTAGTATTTATTAAATATAAAATTTATGTTAAATATATACACATAACCATGTTGAACAGTTGATATTTTAAATACTTATGCAGTTCCATACTGTCACATAATTTTTATGTATCTTTTATAAAATGTACTTATGAAATTAAGAACTTTGTCAAAGATTATTTACCACTTATTTTGATGTCTAGAAATGTAATCAATGCAATAACACAGAAATTAGTATTGCCATTTCATTGTTTTCAGCAATATTTTTACTGTTTTTCATGACTAAAGAGACATGAGGAAAGAGCCTTATACACAGTGAAAAGATTTCTTTGTGACTTCTTACATACGCACTGTGGATTCCAGTTATCCTCGTAAATGTTTCCACATAGCCGAAGTAGGACTGTGCGGGGACAGTGACATTTTGTGTGTACCCGTGCTGAAACAAGTCTTGCACTATCTTGCTTGCAGCTGCTATCCAGGCCTTCAAAGACGCAAGGCAGAGTGCTCCGGAGGCTGAGTCATCTAAGAGTGCTTCAAAAGAAAGCCAGTGTGAGGACATTCCAAGGTCACAGGCTGCAGCAAGTGAGTCACAGCATCCTGAGAGAACTGTTGTCGGTGAGCAGAAGGGCAAGGACAAGGACCCCACCACAGCCAAGAAGGCAGGAAGTGGCTCAAAAGAAAAACTGGCCAAGACGAAGCAGGGACCCAAAGCAGTGGCCACTCCACATTCTCCAGGGAAGCCTTCAGAAAAGGGTGCTGGGGTTAACTCTGAACGCCAGGGGGCCCCAACCCCAGGGAACCACAGCCAGGGGAGAGCCTCAACCAGAACCACAGAGGACAGCGTGTGTGAACCTGATGACAACATCAGTGAGGAAGAGGTGAGCGAGGAGGAAAAGGAGTATTTTGATGACAGCACTGAAGAACGGTTCTACAAACAGTCCTCTGCATCTGAGGACAGTGACAGTGGGGACGACTTCTTCATTGGAAAAGTCAGGCGGACCCGAAAGAAGGAATGTGCTGTCCCTTCCTCAGCTAAGGAACAGAAGCCCCTCCCAAAAGTGTCATCCAAAACAAATACACTCGAAACCCACTGGGATATAAGAAACGATAAACATAAGCTGATTCCAGAAGCCAGGAAGTTAGAATCCGTGTTTTTCCACTCTTTATCTGGACCTAAAAGCTCCAGAAGGTAAGGGCGAGTTTGTGTTCTGAAATGGTTCAGTTCATTTGTTTGACATACGACGTGGCTACATGTCCTCACAGTATGAGAAGCCCTCCTCGTGGACCTGCTTTGTCTCATCCATGCTGGGATTTGGCCTGGTGCTTTCTCTTCACCTTTGTAAATTGCATGGTGTGTGGAAACAGCAGCAGCACACTGCCTAGCTTCACATGAAAGGCTACTTTGCAGCCCAGTGACATGCCTGGCCAATTTATTGTTCTTTCCATTATCAGGGTTTCGAAATGTGGAACCTTTTTTTTTTTTTTTTTTTTTTTTTTTAGGGAGAAACTTTGTTTTCTTGTCTGTCTTGATGAAAAGATTTTTTTGGGAGGTGTGTGTTGGGCTGCTACTCCTCTAAGCTTCACTCACTCCTATGATTCAGGGCATGGGGCTGCATTTTTCCAGACTCTCTATATTGGGATATTGCTGTCCACACTTGCAGATAGTCTCTTTTCTCAGCTGATCTTCTGTAACGTTTCATTTCAGTTCTCAGTCTTGATAGAGAATGATGGTGCATTTTAATGTAGAGGCTGTGATTAGCTTTGTTTAGAAAGTCTAAACAATAAATAAATAATCTAAAAAGATAATGACCTTTTTTCTATGTATTTATTGGTTAGAGATAGTCTTTAATAAAATAATACAGCCAATATTTTTCTTAAACTTGGAGTATAGAACCTTGAGAATAATTAAAATATTTACTTATCTGACCCAGCCATGCCCAAAATGTTTCTAGGTTTTTCTTGGTTCTGCACCAAAAATGTAAACTTTAATTTTCATTATTATATAAATTCTTCTCCCCTTGAGAAAATTTTTGAAGTTATTTATATAGACAGTCTGCAAGAGCAAGGGCAAGATAGCCAAAACGGGGATTTGGGGGGGGGGGATTGTCAATGGAATTGAATGTCTGATTAGCTGAGTCTTGATTTTTTTTAATTGGATGTTAGAGTGAGCAGGTGACTGCATCTTGTGAGTGAGTTTTATCACCCATTCCATCATCAGAGGATTTGATTTATCTTATAGGTCCTAATGTTGTTCTGTTTTCTTTTAGGGATCCCAGAGAACAGGCCCCAAAGAATAAAGCCCCAGGTGTGTACAGACTGCTCAGCCTGCAAGCAGACAAACATTGCTTTGTCACAGTGAGAGGATGAAAATTATCATTTCCTGATAGTGTTCCTGACGTGTGTACCCACACAAATGGAAACAGAGTGTCATCGTTATCAATAGCAGTTTTTATCGGTTTCCTTTGGCTTGTTTTGTCTCCCCATGTTGTAAGAAGCTTCATACAATAATTAGTAAATTAACTCCTCATGTAACTTGAAGCTGTCTTCTGTTGGGGTTCAGCTTTAGTTTGTGAGATACTGTGTCTAAGTAAAATGAGATTTTCTTTAATAACTGGTGTGAAGAAGTGAAATCTGTCCAGTTCGGGTATAGTAACTTGTCATTTTTGCTTCTCTTCCCAGATATTCCAGAAAATGAACCTCCAATCCAGAATAAGTTTACAAAGAGTGCACGCAGAGGATTCGAGGGTGCGAAGCAGCCGTCGTATGCACCTCTGCATCCTTCCTGGGAAGCAAGCAGGAGGCGGAAGGAGCAGCAGTCCAAAATCGCTGTGTTTCAGGGGAAGAAAATTACGTTTGATGATTGATTGCTTGCTGCCTCTTTCCGAGCTTTCTGTCAAAAATTTTGGTTTTGTTTTTAACCAGCTTGTTATTTAAACTTGTGTTTAAAAAGTCTCTTTGAAAGAGTTATAAAATATATTGCTTGTTTTTCTTTTTTTAATGTGAGTTTGGGGAATATTTACATAATCTTTTTACAGATCTCTAAATTTGTTTCATAAGAGTGCCTGCCCCAAATTATTTCTTACATAAAGTAATTTAGACATTACAGAATTTTAGGTTTTCTCATTCAGGATTGCAAACCGTATTTCGATAGTTAAGCTTTGCCTTTGGCCTTGAAAATAGGGCAGAGAGGTCTCAGGCAATGGCTCACCTCCTACAGCCTAAGGACCCGAGTTTGCTCCTGAGAGTCAGCCCCAGGGTGTGAGGGCAGAACCCACTCAGTTGTTCTCTGATTGCACATGCAGTGTGGCATGTGCCTGTGTACACATGCGTGTGCTCAAACACACAGTAAATGTCATAAAAAATGTTAGGACATATTTAAAATAATAGTGGGAAGATGCAGAAATCAGGACTAGAAATGTTATTGTTATAAGACAACAGAAGTGGCAGTCTTCATTGTGGATATGGAAATATAAATAAATACTAATTTGTCACAGTCGCAGTTACTTGCAACTTAGTCTTTGCGGTGTTTAAGCCACTTGCTCATGTGTAGCGACACTCAGAGTGCCTCTGGAGCAAGCATTCCATTCATTGAAGAATGGATAGGTGGAGCCCTAGTTCTTTCCTGTCCATGGACCAAGTACAGGATCCAGATGTTCATGGTACAGAAAAGTTATCCGTGGTGTCTACTCACTTAGCGTTATATTGGGGTACAGCACTGAGAATTGAGTCTAGGGCCTCATGCATTCTAGGGTTTGAACTTGCTCTACCACTGAGACCTTGCTGTGTGACTCAAGCAGGGCTGGGTTTTTACTCTCCCAGTACTGGGGTTGCTGGTATTTTATCTTTTTGAAATGTAGAACAGGGAGAGATTAAAATGACTCATAAAGAACTACCTACTTCATACTGTACAGTAGCTCTAAAGAAAAAGAATTTTTTAAAGATCTTCAGCTACTTCCTTTTTACTACTGTGGAAGACAAAAAAGATCATTAATTAATTAAACAGTGCTAACTGAATTCCATTTGGCCGGCGTGTTAATTCTGTTAGTATAAGGTAAAGCCTTCCACTCAGCCTGCAAGCACCTAGTTTGCAAGTCTGGGTTAGCTTGACCACATTCTCCCTTAAGCTCGCTGTTCAGAAACACAGGCGGTACATTAAAGCTGCCAGAAGCAGCAGAACTCTGTTGAGGTATAAAGTACATTAATCAAAAAGCTGAGAGGGAAATCCACGGAAGGTAATGCTTTCTAGAAGTCAGATAGTGCGCAAGCACAGGCTGTGGGAGCCTGCTCAGTACTCCAAGGGAGAGCACATCCTGGTGTGTAAGTGATGAAAGCATGTCTGTTTAAGGGAATCTATCAAATTAGGGCAGTGTCAAGCTATATTGAACAGACTGCAAATGGCCTTACACATCAAGAGAACTGAATTTCACAAAAGTAATTCAGAAGCTATCACCAACCTTAGGCATAGAGTACTGATTTTTAATGTGTCTAATTTTCAACAAATAAATTATACACAAAGTGTGGCCCATGTGTACAAGGGGGTAGGGAGCAGCAGTAAATAGAAACTGAGGAAAAGCAAATGTTGAACTTCAACCAAAAAAAACACTGAGCTAAATTAAATATGTTCCAACCTATAGGGCACTGTTTTATAGAGAAAGGCCTGACACATGCCTGTATTGTGGTGTCAAGAAACAAAGTTAGGAAGAACCAAAGTCAGAGGTTAGGAAGTGCTATGGAGTAGAAAGGTTGAGACGAGCTCTTACGTCAGTTGAGATGATGCTCTTTGAAGAGCAGAAGAATGAGCAGCTTTGCCCAGAGGTTCCGAGCACTTGCTTTGTGATTACAAGGACCAGGGTTAAGATAACAGCACCCAAGACAAAAGACCTGGAACTAGCTCCAAGGGATCAGACATCCTCATCTGACTCTGCATGCACAAACAGTCACATGCACACGTTCATACACATTTAAAAAAATTAAAACCCGACAGACTTGGAGACCTATGGATGACCACTTAACGTGCCAATTTAGAAATAATGGGATTTTTATGTAACCAGTTTACAGTCAACTAGCTGTATTTCCCAAAGACTGGGAAAATGTGTTCTCATTAAAATTTAAGCATGAATGTTTAGAGTGCAAATAATAGCTATACACTCAAAATATCCAAAGAAATGTGATCTACAGGAGAAATGAGGTATTGATACTATTAGCATGGGTAGAACTTGAGAATATGCCGAATGAGACCTCTTGGATCGGTTATATGTTACTTTCTGAGCTTTGGTGTAGCAGATAGTAGCCATCAAACAGCTCTTGGCTATTTGGAAACTATGGGCAGCCAGTCTTTGGTTTTCAACCTGCTCCAATTAACCCCAAGTGTTCCGTTTACCATTTTGTGTCACCTCATAGCCAGAACACCAGCCCATAAGACAAAATCCGAGAACGTAAAAGGAGTTTGTCATGATATAGTGGGCTCTTCATCTAAATGCAGTTTTGTGTGTAGTTTGGAACAACACTACCAAGTCAATCTTAATGCCCATATCAAAACAAATTCTTGTCAACCAATACAATGTTCTAATTGTAGCATGGTCCATGACCAAAGACTTCAACTGAAATTCAACCAGAAGCTTGCCTCATCTCTGTGTCTCCTTTCATGCACGCTCAGTGTTGGCTCATCTCCATTAGTCCAGAAGAGGATTTGAGCTCTCCATTCTGATGGACCTTGGACTATATGCTCTAAGTCCATTCAGCTGTAGTAATCCGTCAAAAAGTTGAGCTGAATCCTTCTAGAGCAGCAGCTCTCACCCTTCCTACTGCTGCAACTCAATACAGTTCCTCATGTTGTGACTCCCAATCGTAAAATGTATTTTCGTTGCTACTAAATAACTAATTTGCTACTGTTTTGGGTCATAATGTAAATATTTTTGGAGGTAGAGGTTTGGCACATGGGTCATGACCTACAGGTCAAGAACCACTGCTCTAGAGCAACCCCATCACCTGTCCTGTTACAGGTAAGCCAGGTGTACACTCTTAGAAAATGGCTGGACTTCGCTAGGTCCGTTTTTTTACACTGTCTACCTCACTTCTCTAACGGACTCAAGAAAAGTTCGTTTTTCAAGTTATCCAGTTCATATCTTTCAACAGCAATCTTCTCAGCTTCCTGTGTTCTATGTCCTAGTTTCACTGTGGCAATATCATTTATGCTATAGATATACTTTGTATATGATCAAGTTCATAACTCATTACAACTCTGCTTTATCCCTTGCTTAAGAAAGCCTACCCAGGGTAGAGGGGAAAAAAATCTGTCCTAAGTTTTGAGCATCCCTGCCATCTTGTTGAGCATCAAGACCTATTTATTAGCTTTACAGCTTGTTCATTTCTCAAGCTGTTTTTCTGCTGACCAATCACAAGATTGGGTAACTTTAGCACAAAGTGTTCCCCTTCCTTATTAACAATCACTGTATGTGAAGAGTCTACAGTGGCTCATTTGCATTTCCTCTACAGGACTTTGGACAATATAGGCGTCAAGAAAAGGTCAACCATTAGGTTTGGGTTACTCAAACTTTGCACATTCCTAACATTTGCCTATCTTCTGGACTGGACCTTTTGGGAAACAAGGTCTGAACTAACATTCCTGCCTGAAAAGAACTGTTTGTATATGTATGAACTTGGGCCATAGAATACTTCTTTGGTCAGATAGTGTGTTTAACAAAGTAATTTATAAATCTGTGTGGCCTTTTCTAAACAGAGGCTGTGTACCAAACTTCATAAATCATGAAAATTGTGTGTGTGTGTGTGTGTGTGTGTGTGTGTGTGTGTGTGTGTGTGTGTGTGTATAAAACTGACCCAATAAAAACCCAAGACACCAACATGCCAGTGAGCTTGCCTGGTTGGAAACATCCCATGGACTGTAATATATCATTGCAAGGAGAATGAGCACACCCTGAGAAAATCCTATTTAGGACCTGCCTCACTGGTTCCTAGCAGATTAACTTACACTATAAGTTGACAATGTGATCAATGGGTTATTACTAGAAGTATGGTTTGTGTTTAATATTGCTTTTTCTAAGAGATGAAGGCATGAGTTGCTGAGATCAGGTTGGCAGTTTGCACCTGTGTGATAGATTCTCCATTAAGAAGGAGGGAGGGAGGGAGAGAGGAAGGAAGGAAGGAAGGAAGGAAGGAAGGAAGGAAGGAAGGAAGGAAGGAAGGAAGGAAAGAAAGACAGACGGCTAGCTGGCTCTGGTCATGGGAATTCAGAGGAACTTCTCAGACTTCTGACATTATCATCTGTTGTGGTGTCATTATGTAGAATGTCTATCCATGGCTCCACTAAGAGAAGAGGCCTACAAGATGCACCTGTTGTCTCTTGAATGTCAAGCCATGCCCCTTCTCCCTGTGCTAATTTTAAACTGTGTCCTATTGTAATAATAACAAAAAGACGACGATGATGACAATGATGTAAATAAATCACCAAACATTCAACAAGTACAACAAATTTTTCTGAGTCGTTTGAGTCTAGTGAAACATTGAGATTCGGGGTAGTCTTCAAGATCAAAATCTCCTGGGGATCTGGCATAGGCATCATATTCATGCTGTGTGTCTTGTTTTTACTGTGAGTAATAAAATTACTTGGTTCTGATCCAGCATCGCATTCCTCCACTCAGCCATGAAAATTCTCATGCCCTGTAAAGTTTATGATATCCCCAAATAACCCTGCTGTTCCTCCAATACTTTAATAGCTTCATGTTGAAATGTGTATTCTTAATCCATCTGGAGTTTATCCCTCTGTGTCTGGCAGATTAGCAAGCTACTTAAACCAATTATTATAGTATTAACTAATTGACATTTCTTAGTTTCTCATTTCTCTCTCTCTCTCTCTCTCTCTCTCTCTCTCTCTCTCTCTCTGTGTGTGTGTGTGTGTATTGTGAGAGAGAGAGAGAGAGAGAGAGAGAAGAGAGAGAGAGGTGTCATTTGTTTTATTGTTTTGTTGCTTTGGTTTTTAAGACAGGATCTCACCTTCAAGCTATTCTCAAAAGCACACCAATTCACCTGCCTCAGTCTCCCTATGGCTAACCTCTCTTGAATTAGATTTGAGTCAAAGAACTTATGAATTACATGGGTGGAGGGGAAACCAGGAAAAGGGATAACATTTAAAATGTAGATTAAAAAAACCCATTTAAAAATGGAAGAAAAAAAAAAAAGAATTGCCTGAGTCATGAACAGAATAAGAAAGAAAGTTGTGTCAGTCGCTTCAGTCCTTGCCCACAAAACTTAGCTTCTTTGTCCCACAGGTGGATGATCCCTCCCCCACCTTTCCTATGAAGGAGCAACTGTTAGCAGAAAAAAAAAAAAAAAGGGAGAGGATTTTCTCTGTGTAAATTACAGAGACTTGAGTGTTCATCAAAGTGAGTGTCAAGTGAAAGAGAAGTTGGATTAAAAGACCCATGTTGAATATTCTATTGCGAGAATTTGGTGCTGGAAAAGGGTGTTCATGCAAGGAAGAAAGGAGGCTGCAAATTACCTGCACGGTCAGATGAGATCTACTCTGCAGGTCTGAAGAACAGGAGGTTTTTTTTTAATGTTATATGGCAATTATTAAAGGAGTTGTTCACAATTACTTGCACATTGGACCTATGCCTATGACCCCTTGTCTCAGGGTGAAGGTAGAAACTAAGAGTGTTTAGTGAATGTTATTATCTGTTTTTTTCAAAGAAATGGAGTTTGAAAGAGACAGATGAACCATGTTAACAATTTTCTAGTTTGCAGATAAGACAAGAGCAAAAAGGAAAGAAAATTCTATATTTTTAGTTCCAAAGTTTAATTGAGACTTAGGGCTCCATCATAGATAATAGAAAAGGAATAGGATTACCTCCTAAATATGTCAGCCTTGAAATATAGAGACAAAGGGAGAAACCAATTAGCAGACTTGAAAACTGGAATTAGGAAAGAACCTTGGGAGGGTACTATTTGCAAAAATAATCAACCACATATCTTTGTACTGAATTATTTGTAATGCCAAAAAACATTGCAAGAGTTAATTTTAGCAGCATTTGAATTGCCTGTTAGGAAACATATGCCCAGGCCACAGTAGTTATTTAAGGAAGAAGTATGTGACAAAAGATTGTGTAGTCCCCAAAAGGTAGAATCCCCATCATAACCTTCAAGTGCAAAAAAGACCCTCCAAGAGGATGAAGGCAATAGTGGAATGTCATCCAAGAGGACCACAAAGAGGAACAAAGTACTATTTTTTTTCCCCTAAAAGCAAATTAAAGTCAAAGAAATGCCCTCACTTCAGAGCAGAGGATTTCAAAATGCCCACTCAATAGGTATGGCTACCTCAGATGTGAGCCTTCTCTTGTGTCATTTCTTTACTAGTTGGCAGTTATTATTAAAAACAAAGAAACAAACAGAAAGACAACAGCAACAATAAACGCAATCCTTCCGTGCTCACTCCAGTATGCTGGGCTACTGGCAATCGCCACTGTAAGCTGTGTTTGGGCAAGGGTCACTGCTCCCCCAGGAACCTTCCCCAGAGCTGATAGCATCACTTGTGACTCACAGGACACCCACTTAGAGCTGTGCTGAGTAACAGGATGGGATTTTGGACTGGCTCCCATGAAGAAGGAAGGAATCATTGTATTGTAAGTGTGGTAGAATTTTTAATAACAAAACATTCTTAATAGTCTATGAATGACCATTGGCTAAATGGTCATTGACTATTTCCACCCCATCTCGGCACTTGGTTGAATTGCATTTCCCAGCTTTTTGAAGGTAGGCAAATGGTAACCAATGGAATATGGACAAAAAAATGATTATGCAGCTTTTACCTGTGCCTCTGAACATCAGAGGACCCCTTTCCTGTTTCCATTAGATATTGCTGTCCTGGGTCTAGCAGTCTTGCAAGACAGACTTTAAAGTTGGTGAGGTTCTGTTAGGGTCTCTTGTTGATAACATGGGAAAGGTCCTCCCAACCATATCCAGCTGCCCCCTGATCGTCATTCACATAAGCAGAAAAGAAGTGGTTGATTTAGTCACTGGGGATATTTGTCACTGTAGCTGTTTTACCACACGTTCAATGTATAGTTTAGACTTTTTTCAAATGTGAATGTTTGAAGGCTACTGTTGGCTAACTGGGTCATTCCTTCACTGATAATTGGAAGTATCATCATATAATCATGGTAATATTCCTAGCTGGTTTCTGTCTCTCTGTCTACCTCACCCTGTGTTGTGTTTCTTTGTCTCTGTATCTCTCTCTCTCTCTCTCTCTCTCTCTCTCTCTCTCTCTCTCTCTCTCTCTCTCTGTGTGTGTGTGTGTGTGCACTCACATGGATGCATGCCCATCTCTTTATACCATGGGAAATCACAGCTCTAAATTTCATTTAAAAAGCAATATCCTGGCTTACCCACTAGATTAGATGTGAAGAAGTGTCTGATAGAAGCACCTTAAAGCAGGGAGGATTTGGCACGTGGTTTGAATGTACAATCCACCATGGTGGGGAAGCCACGGAAGCAATGTGAGGTGGCTGATGACTGCTGTCTGCAGTCAGAAGATAGTTCAGTTGTAAGCTTTTCTCTCTTCACTTCCCCTACAGTGCCAGTCATGGGCAGAGCTGCCCCCATTCAGGGTGGGTCGTCCCTCCTCATTTAAATCTCTCTCTGGAAATCCCCTCCTAGAAACACTCAGTAGTGTCTTTTCATAGTAGTTCTAAATCCTTTAAAGTTCGTGATGAAAATTAAAGTACCATACCCATAAATCTTTTTATATATCCATTCCCTTATGTACACAAATACCTTTTTATGAGTAAATTTTCAAGTCCACTTGCCAAGTTTTATTTTTAAAAATATGCTAGCATGTAACTCTTGTTATTCTTAGAGATTATTAATAACCTGGGGAGCAGCTGCATTTCAAGCATGTTCTGTAATTAATTGCATAAAAACCGAGCCTTCTGTGAAAAATTATAGAACGGAGGAACAAATACTATGTGTGAAGACACGTTCAGTAGCTGAAGTATGATGTCATCCTGCAGAAATCAAGCAGCCTTAAGCCGGACACTGGAATGTTGTTTGTCCTTGGAACATGTGTTTCTCTTCACGAGTAAACTTGTTTTGAAAGAAAGTCATTCTCCATGTTGTTTTCAGGGTAAAATTAAAAGGATGTTTTTCAGTGAAGACAGCCAAAACTTAGAGGGTCAATGAAGGGATGCGGGTTATTCGTATTTATTTTTAAACTAAACATGGTATGAATATTCCACAGCGGGTTTCGCTCCCTCTGTCACAAACAGAAGTTCATAGCCTCGTGCATGCTAGCAAACAACCAGCTAGGTCATCTCCAAAGGTAAGTATGAGGTAAAGCACATTTCTTTTGTTTTTATCTTACCATAGGTATCACCCATGAAGGACAGGCACTCAGTCCTGTCTTAGTTAGGGTTTCTGCTGCTGTGTTAAAACACCACGACCAAACATAAATTGGGGTTGGGTCAGTGTACGTCATCTTATAGCTTGCAGTCCATCATCCAGAGAAGTCAGGGAAGGAACTCAAGGGAGGAACCTGGAGGCAGGAACCGAAACAAAAGCCATGGAGGATCGCATCTTGCTGGCCTGTACCCCATGGCTTTCTCAGGGGTTTCCTGGATCACCTCTCCAGGGGCGACACTGCCCCCAGTGAGCTGGGTCCTTTCCCATCCATCAGCAGTCAAGAAAATACACTACAGCTTGCCCACGGACCAATCCGGTGGGGACATTTTCTCATCTACGGTTCCCTCTTCCCAAAAGACTCTAGCTTGGGTCAAGTTGACTCAAAACTAACCGGCACAAGCCTGTTAACTCTTAAACTCAAGCACTGCCATCTCATGATCAGTATGCCTAGAATATACTTTCTTCAGTGCTGGACTTAGGAATTGGATAGCTATGATTCCCTCAGTCTTGAAGCCCCCCCTTCGACGGTTAATTGGTTATTCTTATTCCAATCACCTGCTTATGTATTTCCAACAACTTCCTCCAGAAACTTTGTGAGTACAAAGAATTTTTCTTTTGAGCTGTAGCCCACCTTTGAAGAGTGTTTGGTATATGATAGGTACTCAGTTAAATACTTTTTCTTTCTTTTTGATAAATGTTTTCATTCTATCAGTTGAGATTGAATAGCTGCGTCTGTGAATTAGGAGTTATTAAAATAAACAATGAGAGAGAAGGTGGATTGGCGCTAGATAACAGCTGTGGAAAATAACAATCGAAGAGCAAGTGTGGCATGAAGGATTGCTGGGGAAAGTTAGTCGTGCAGGGAGCACCCAGCAATGCTGAGCAATAGGAAGAAGACGGTAGCATGGTGACCGATCCACATCAGGAAACCATTTCAAGTCTGCCATCAATAAAATGGAAGTGGTCAGGATGACCACTTGTTTTCATTTCTGTAAGCCGTGTCGTTTTAGTTATTTGTGTTCTTGAACTTTATTATTGTTAGTCCGTAAAAGTTTTTATGCTGAAAGGCTTAACCCTTTGCTTACCGTGAATCACTGTGGACTCTCCTGGTTTTGTTTTGTTTTTTTGTTGTTGTTGTTCATGTTGTATATTAGTTTAATTTTTTAACTCTTAATTGGTTGTTCTTGGTGTATAGAAAAGCTCTGAAATTCTGCAGATGCATAGTTTTTTCACATAGTTTACACAGCTCTCACTTTTTAATATTTATTCAGTTATTACTATGTTTTTATTTGATTATTTTATTTACATTTCAAATGTTATCCCCCTTCCTGGTTTTCCCTCTTCAAACTCTCTATCCCATCTCCTCTCTCCTTACCTCTATGAGGGCACTCCCCCACCTACCCACCCACTCCCTCCTCATTGCATTCCCATATGCTGGGGCATCAAGCCTCCACAGGACCAAGGGCCTCCCCTCCCACTGATGCCAGATAAGTCAATCCTCTGCTACATATGCAGCTGGAGCCATGGGTCTTCTCTTTGGTTGGTGGTTTAGTCCCTGGGAGCTTTGGGGGATCCAGTTAGTTGATATTGTTCTTCGTATGGGGTTTTCAACCCCTTCAGCTCATTCAATCCTTCCTCTAACTCCTCCATTGGGATCCCTGTGCTCAGTCTGATGGTTTTCTGTGAGCATCTGTATTGGTCAGGTGCTGGCGGAGCCTCTCAGGGGACAGCTATACCAGACTTCTGTCAGCAAGTGCTTCTTGGCATCAGCAATTGTGTCTGGGTTTGGTGTCTGCAGATGGGTTGGATCCCTAGGTGGGGCAGTCTCTGGATGACCTTTCCTTCAGTCTCTGTTCCACTCTTTCTCCCTGCATTTCCTTTAGACAGGAACAATTCTGGGTTAGAATTTTTGAGATGGGTGAGTGGCCCCACCCCTCAGCCAGGAGCCATGCCTATCCACTGAATATGTTAAGATTAAGAATTATAGCATCTGCTGGCTGGGGAAAAAGATTGGATAGAAAACATTATTCTATTCATTTACTCCCCAGCCTACAAATGAAAAAAATTATATCATGTAAAATAATAATATTACAATACATTTCTAATTTAAAAAATTCTTTCCACTGCTTGATTCAATTTTTATTACATATATAATTATCTATGAATATATATAATTTCTAAAGATTTTGTAGAAAAACTGAAGAAAATCTAATTTTCTTTAGTACATTTAGACCATTCTATATATTTCTCTTTATTATGTTTATTATATAAAATCAGTTTTCATTTTTCTTAAAATACGACCACTTCATTAATTATGTGCATTTTATTTATCTAAAGGCAAGCAGTGAAAATTTTAAATTATCTATGCAATTTCTTAACTCATTTCTTTTCATTTGTTTTCAAATAAGTTTCTTTTGTATTTGTTGGCTTTAATTTCTTTCATACAATATATTTTGCTTATAATCTTTCCTATTGTTCAAGTCTCCCAGGCTTCCCTGATCTCCCAAATCAACTCAATTTCATATTCTTCCTGTCTTAAAAATTAAAAACGTAGACAAATAAACAAAATCAAATGAGTAAACAAACAAACAAATACCCAAACAAAACAAAAAGCACACAAGATATATGGAGACCATTTTGTGTGTATCAACTACTCTTGGGCATGGGGCCTGCCATGGAATGTGGCTGATATTCCTCGTGACACAGACTGGGGAAACCTGATTTCCCTTTCCTGGCAAGTATCAATTGCAAATATCTTCTTGCAATTAGGGGTGGCACTTTGTGTCCACTTCCCCCTTCGGTGCTAGGATGTCCTCTGGTTTGAACCTGTATAGCTTATATCATGTTGTCAGCACTGTTGGGTCTGGAAGATGCTGTTTCCTTGGAGTCTCTAACAACTTCTCAGTCTCCTCCTTTGAATAGGTCTCTGAGCTTTGAAGGGTCGTTGTGCAGCAGTGAGTCCCTGCTTTGCCGTAAGAAACAGCTTCTCTGATGAGGGTTGAATGCTGCTGGGCTTGATGGGTAGAGCAACAAGTCATTAGGAGTCATCTTATTGCTCTGGTCTTTTAGCAGAATAATAATAGTAGGTTTCCCTCTGTGCCGATGGCCCGCCTTGTCTCAGGTTCTTGGCCACTTTGGCAGTGGACTTTATTCTTAGTTTTTCATCATTATCCTTTACATTTTTCTAGATTAATTATTTAACAGTTTTCTTAGGTGAAGTATTCATTGTTTTCTTTGTCAAACCTATCAGCAATAGCCCACAAGTCGTGATTCATTTAGGCTTCTAAGCTAGTAATTCTCTCACTTCATACTCTTTATAATTCATTTCTCAATGTCTTTCTATGCTTTTTTTTCCTTCTACATCATGAGTGCATTTGGAGATCAGTCTTTAGGTTTTTAAACTACGTATTATCTTAAAATCTAAACTCAACTCAGTAAGTCTATACAGCTACCTATCAATAAATTTGCCTCAGACATACCTCACCACATTTTCTCCTGTGTGCATTTGTTTCAAATATTTTTTAATATTTTATTAATATAGACTTATATAACTGCTACATTTCTATCAAGTTTTCTTACTTTCTATTCTTCTTTCTGTAGCTTCCTATGGCTTCGGCTTTGAATGGAATGACAGTCTGTTAGTGTGAAGTCCTTTCATTTTGATCTTTCAGAGCATTGCCCATATTTTAATGCCACTCAACCCAATACTCTTCTCCATCACTATGAGTATTCCTTTTTTCTGACTTTCTCTCTTTCCATTGAGAAATAGTCCATTAATAACATTGCCATTTTTTCTTCAAGGACCTTCTGCATCTACAGTGATTCTCTCATAAAATTCCATAGTCCTGCCACTCAATAGAGACTGGATTAATGGTAGTGACTTTATATACTACACTAATACTCAGTTGCTATAGAGTAAAGATCATCAGACTTTCTGTGAGGGACAAGACTGTAAGTATTCTAGGCATTTCAAGACAGAAGATCTTGGCCCCTCCTCGATGTTGTTCTTAGAGTGCAAAGGTGACAATATGTAGATGTGTGAGTGCAAAGAGCTTCTGTAAACTTGACAAAAGCAGATGAAGGCCTGAATTTGTCTTTAGCTCATGTCTATCGAGGTCGTCTCTAGACAGTATCTTCTTCATGCCTTTGCTAAATAACAATTAAATTAATACAGTTTTCTTCCTCTGAGTTTCCAGGACTGCATAGAGAATCCTTGTTATGAAAAACTGTACACAAGAGAAAAAGAGAGACAGAGACAGAGACAGAGAGACAGAGGGAGGAAGGGAGGGATGGAGACTGAGAAACAGAGACAAAGACACAGTAGGGTGAGACGTCTCTGAGGGGCAGGTGCTTCATTCCTGAGGGTCAGGTCTGAGGGAAGCAGTCAGCTGTAGTCAGTGGGGTAGCTGTGTTGTGCTTGACTGAAACCCAGGGAAGCCAGTGGGGGTGACAGAAGAAGGAAGACCTTGAGTGCTATTCCGAGCGCTTGAAACTCAGTTCACAAGAAACTGAGAAACCAAATGTAAAATAAAAGATTTGAGAAAGAAGAATGCTATGTAAAGAATGCAGGGCAGCCACCTTGCCAAGTGTCCTCCGCCTTCCTGTCCTTCCAGTCACCAACCTTTCTTAAATGTTCTAGGTCAAAATTTTCCCATGATATTTCAAATCAACAGATAATCTGTGGAAAGTTAAAGTTACACTTGACCATCATGAGGGAAAAATACACATACACAGGGCAAAAAAACAACTCCAAAAATAATGTTTTTGCTTTTCTTAGGAAAGAACACCGCACCTTGGAGGGACTTTCATGAGCTTCCAAAACGCTCTCAAATTACCAAAAGGAAAAAGTAGTTTATTATCAGGTTAACATTTTAAATACTATTTAATTTAATGAATTACATTAATGAAAGAAATCAATGGTTCAATTCACATTAAAAAGCAAATATACCATTGCACAACAGTATTAGTTCTTTAAAAATAACTCTAGTTATGATAATGGATAGAACAGTGTTCATTAATAACTAGCAAGATAAGTAGATGAAAATCTGATGTGTAATTTTACAGTGGATGGGTCAAGCTTACAACCATGAGTGGGGCCACTAGTCTTAACATCACAGGAAGACAGCCATACATATGTATCTATATGTACTGTATATATGTATGTGTCTATATGTACCATGCTTCTTTGTAAGATGCAGCTGCCTTAAGGCTTTCATCTGCTTAAGCCTCAGGATATGATCTTTCATAGTTACCTGAAGAACTGAAGGCTTTGTTCAAGAGTACCACAGGATGTAATTAGCAAAATACACAACAGAGAATACTATAAGAAAAAAATATGTATTTTCCCAGACACTATTAGCAAGCAGAATGGAGAATACACACACACACATACACACACACACACACACACACACACACACGTAGAAAACAATTTTGATGTGCAGACATAGTTTAATTCTGATATAAACAAGATGACTTGACAAATTAAAGTAATAGTTTTTAAAGACAATAGAAGGGAAATGTTGTTGTAAAATTATATTAAAAGGCTGTATTTTACCACCCCCCCCACTAGGTCCGGCACTGCAGTGCCCTAAGATATCTGGTAGATATCTTGCCAGAAACATACATTCCAACTCCATGGTGGCCCAGTGTCTCGGCCACCACACACTCTGCCAAACTCAATTCTCCACAAGAAAGAACACACAATACAATAACCTCTGATCCAATTGATAAGATATAATTGCACACCTAAACATACAAAGCCCTGTACACATCCATCCCTTAAGAACATTCATAAGAACCTGTAAATACACTGAGTGGAATCTTAACATCAGCCTCCATGTTCTCTCCACCGCTTCTGCACCGTCTCGTTCCAGTCTCCTCCTCTTCTTCCCTCAAACTTTTCTCCTGCCCATCCTTCCTTCTTGTCCAATGACAGGCCTCGTTCTATCTTGTACCTGCCTACACCTTCGTGATGACATCATCCCACAGGAAATATATATTAACTAGGTATTTGATAGTCTTTGGGAAGTGTTCACTTTTTTAGGCAAGACGATAATACAGTGTTTTTTAAGATTTCCTAACCATAAAAAGCCATTCACTGAAGAATGGATAAAACCATGCAGTATCATAGGTTTATTTTATGCTAATGGAGAGAGCAAGAGCTTTGAGAAGTAAGGAATAGAAGCCCCTGCGACCCTGTTCTGATCATGGCTAATGAGGACACTAATGCTGACGGAAGCTTGTCACACTGTTCCTTCTAGTCTCTTTTACATTTGAAATACTGTAACAGAAAATAGTGCAGACCATCACTGGAGGCGATCTAGAATAGGAAAAAGAAAGCCTTAAAGGAGGGTCTAACACCTTTATTTTTCCAAGATGACATAGAAAAGCTCCACTTGACCATTTGTGTATATTTTTCAGTCTCGTTCACAGCGAATGCATTCAGCAGTCTCAGGGTAGAAACCTTTAGGATGAAGCTGTATTCATATAGCAAAGGTCATTCTCTCCGCGGGCCAAATTTAAAATAGAATCCTTAAAGGACACTCCGTAATTCTTGTTATAGTAGCATTAGAAAGTAACTATTATTTACACAGATTCTGTCTAAGGGTTAAGTTTCTCTGCTAATGCTTCCTAAGTCATTACTTTTAAGTTTGATTATCATATGCAGTCCTAAAGTGTAGGAGATGGGTAGATCCTTGTGCTCCAAGACGAGCACTGAAGAAACTGGGAACAATAAAACACAGGACTGACTCTGCAAAGAGAACGATGCTCAACCTATTTTCCACCCGGAAGACTGGCAGTAGATATGACTAATAACCTGGCAACCTTTGCACTACCCCTTTTTAGCCAGGCCACACAGGTTCTCTCAGAGCCTTAGCATGAACTTGTCTATCTTGAGCCTGTTTCCAAAGTTAATCTATGGAATCTATCATTATGAAAGATGTCACTTGTACACGTGTACTTAATATCAGTTTTCTGTGTAGTCATGTCTTCAATTTCATTGTGCACATGGGAGTAAGTTAATTATCACCATAGTTTCCCCCCAATTGTGGTATGCTTAAAAATGCATAAAGTAAACCAGCTAGTGTCAGACTCTGGAAGTTTGAACCAGCGCTGGCTAGTGAATTGTGTTGAACAGAACTGTCTTCTTATTTCTGCTGTTCTTGGCGGTCACAGAGACCCCTTCCCCCCATTCTAATGTAATTAATGCACAAGAGCATTTAAGTTTCTTGAAATGTATTATCATGTTCTTCTCTCTTCGTGGATTACATATGGAGTACTCAGTCTTCATATAAATTAACTCCTATGCTTCTTTGTTCAACAGATAATTTGAGCTTTTTTCATATAAATCTGGTTCCAAGATTACTCCCAGGTATATCATAAAAGGAATCCTCTGCAAAACCTAGTTATGGTTCCTAACTGGGACTTATGAGCACAGCAAAGGATTTTACATCTTGTGTCTCATTAGCCCATTAAATCTATATTGACCCTCGTGTGTTTATCCTCTGTTGTCTTTGGAACTTAAATGGTGACAGCATCTTGGAACCTTTCACTAATCAAGAAAATCAAGAAAAATTTTCTCTGCATAGTTGTATGAAGACAATAATTCAATAAATATTATAGAGTGTTGTAAGGACACTTCTAGATATTCAATATTTACTCTACCTCTAGTCTCTGTCATGAAAATTACCATGCTTCCCTTTAGTTAGCTCCCCCAAAATATTGACGTTTGCTAGCCTATGTAGACTTCATTGACAAAAATCAGGCTTCTTATATTATAAGAGCACTTGACTTAGTATTTTTGGAATTACCTAAAATCAGTTGCATATAATTCAGAGAAGAGACGATAAGGCACTTAGGCCACATGGCTACTACAATGAAGTAAGAGTTATTTGTTGACAACAACCATCTAATGATGTCTCAGTAGAGCCAAGATGAAAGAACTGATGTTGAATGGGATCCAGAATATTCTCATGGGATGAATCTAACTTTTGGATTTTTAAATTCATTTTATTTTTTATTTATTTTTAAAGCAAATTCAAATGACAGGAGTGCTTAAGGTTAAAACACTCCCACTGGTCAGTAGCTGCCAGGACATTGAGAAAGAAAGTCCCACAGGATTTCCTGTAGCCACATTGTGCAACTCTACATGTGAAGAAAGAGAAAAAGAGAGTGTGTACTTTTTCCATGCCTTCCGTAGAAGTATTCCTCTGAGGAAACCATGAGGGTGTTGGAGGGAATAAGGGCATCTGGGTCTAGCTGCTGGTAACTCTTCTCAAAATCTAAAATAATAACAGAGTAACTCCCTGTGGACTAAGACGAATCTCTGGCAAGCTCAATATACCTTACCTAGTTTATCATCCTTTGGAGAGCAAGTTGCCTAATTTGGTTAAGAAGGCGCACCATGTGTGTGCTCTGCCTTTTATCCTTCTGATAACATCCTCTTTGGGCTGTGGACTGCCAGGCATGTTTAAAGCAGATACTAACTCTCTTGGACTTGGTTTCAGAAACATTCAGAGTGCATGGGTAAACCTTGTGTACCACCTGCCTCATCTCAGAACCAGCCATGAGTAAGATTTCTGATACCCAGAGATTAAAGAGTTATAAAGGATGCCACAGAAAGCAATGAGGAAGAAGTAGATACAGCTGACTATCAACTGCTCCCACTTGAGCTCTCTGTTCCCCTACAATTTCATCAAAACACAGCCACCTTGCTTTGGTTGTCTCCAAGTATTGCTTTCCTTCCTTATTGTACAGTTGGACTACAGCCACTCCACAGGATCCATGAATAGGTGGAATACACTGTAATGAGTAGAAGGAAAGAGTAAGACATAGACTCTAATGCATCCCATCAGACAAGCACTAGGAAAGACAGTTGGGACAGTGTGCAATTAGAAGGGCAAGGCTTAAAGAATCTCCTCTTTTTCCATCTTCTTTCTCTTCCCTTTTGATTGAGCCTTGTTTTCTGAATTCCAGTGAGTGTGGTTGAATGAGAAGAAACTGACATCTGCTCTCAGGTGTAAGGATGGACTTCCTTCTGGAGATGCTCTAGTAAGCTTCAGTGAAACAGGGAAGATGAGATGGGAGTAGTCAAACTATTTATACCTGTCAGCAAGAGGACCACATAATGGAAAACAGAGAAAGAGAGTGGATGGAAGATACACTATTTTAGATCTGAGAACATGGCTTTTCTCTTAACAAAAGCCATCCGATTGAACAGACTAGAGGAAAAGATTTTTGACCTGGGTTACTAGGTTATAAAATTAGGATTTTATTGCTCTTTTCATTAAACACAGACAAAGTATCTTTCTGGCATTGAAGAATCTTATTTACCTACTTCTAGGTGGCAATTTTCCTCCTCCCTACTTTTCTTAAGAGCCATGTGACTTGGGTGGAAACCATCAGTCTCTTACTTCACCCCACCTCCTTTGTTTTGGTGGACCCAAAAGCTAGATCATGACTCCATCCAGGCCAGTCATAGGATCCTTACATACTGTGTCAATGGTTTCTATGAAACAGACAAAAGCTACTAAATGCTTTCCCTGGACGTTTTTAGCTGAAGTCACAGATTAATGGCATTTTCTTTTTAGTTAACAAGCTAGGTGATAGACACCAAGACCTTCAAGCACCAAGGTTATTTGCCTCTATTTGTTCCATTTTTAAAACTGTTATATAAAGATACAGATAGAGATAGATATGGATATACATATATATGTATATATACGGCATGCAAAAATAACTTGTTTAGTCCATATAATGTTACTTGTATGTAATGTACATGATTTCATAGCTAACTAATTGGTATTAGATAACGAATTAGGGGATCCACTCCTGAGGAAGACTATTCCTTCCATTCTCATTATCCTTTGATTGCCTATGGTTCTTTGATTAGTGTAGGAACCTCATGAGATTTCCCCCTTTCCGTGTTAGGATGTTTATTGGTGTTGTATTTGCCTAGGTCATGTTTAGTCAGCTGTAATGTTAAGGTATCATAGATGAGGCTTCCAGCTGGGGCTGGGTATCACATGATCATTAATTCTCTCCATCTTGATCAGTTGACAGTTTTCTGTAATGGTCTCCCACTGTTGCAAAGAGAAGTTTCTTTGATGAGAAGTAAGAACTACACTCATCTATGAATATAAGAAGAAGTATTTATAAAGCAGTTAGAAGTTATGCTCCTTGGCAAAGTGCAATTGTAGCTTCTCCTCTAAGATCTATGGGTAGTTGGCTGTTTCTAGGCCCTCCTGTTGAGTAGGCCTTAGGTTCCATTGGACAGTTGCTGGGTATCACGAAGATAAGTGTGACACTATTGTACACTTAGGGATATCTTACCATGCTAGTCATCGTTTTGAATTACAGCTGGGTAGGACTATTGTTAGGACTTCTCTCTTTGGGAAGCTTGCATAGCACTTTGCAGTGTTAAAATGAGGATTACTTGAACATAAGTACTGTAACCAACACTGGTAATCAGGACTCTTTTCAAGTGAGTAAGGAACAAAAAGCACAGACAGTGTAAATGTGCTGGAGGAATGCGTGTTTCGTGTCTCAGGCAGGAAGAAACAGGAATGCATGACATTTCACCATGCTACTTAGAATGTGTATGATTTAAAACATATGAATTGTCTAACTACGGAGTTCCCCGTTTAATATTTTTGGACCATGAGTGATCAAAAGTAACTGAAACAAAAATAAATAAATAAATAAAAAGTAAAACTATGGATGTAAATGCACACACCCTTCTTTCCAGTCATTCACTCCAATCTCCCCTTTCCCTGCCTTCTGCAATGACTACTAAATTTTACTTGAAATTGACTTAAATTGAATAATTAGCTACAATGTAAAATAGCGAATGTACAAAATGAAAGAACTAGGAAGAACAAAATTGATTCACTATGTGTGCTACACACAGCTAATATTTGAAGGGGCAGACATTTTAATAAGGGCACCAAGGCAGTCAAGTCATGTAATAAATAGGATGATTTATATTTCTTAAGAAGAAATATAGTTTAGGCTATGTAGTCCTCCCCCTTGAAGAGATCCTACTTATCTATATACAACCTTAGGATATAAGACGAGTTACAAATTAATAAGGTTCAGAAACCTATGCCCACAGTTCAAATGCTCACATCATTGTGTATTTGTTTTAAGTAATTTAGAAATGATTATACATGTGTAATTAAAATTATTTAACATGGAGACTTCCAACACTCTTCTAAACAAAAAAATAGTGTAATAGGATAAGTGTTATAAAATATGGTAAAATAAAATTTGAGAGATGATGGTCGAAATAAGTCTTTACTGCGGGGCTTTGAAGAATTTTCCACATAGTAATATATACTGAAGCCTCCACTAGAGAGAGAACACGCGCCGGATGTGGTTTGTTAAGTGATTCCTTTTGAGTTTCACATCTTGTGAAACTGAAATTTCCATACTTGAATGCTCTGCATGCCCACGCTCAACAGAATTCAAATGGAAAAATAAATAAATCTGTACCAAATTTGTACAACATAATCTTCCTGCCATGATTCCCTAAATGCTGCATCACAACCACTATTTACACAGCATTCACATTGTAGCATGTGCTAGTGGCGTGCCTGAGAAGAGGTGTGCTTTGGTTCCTGACCACTGCAATAGAGCAAGTACCACAATCAGGTGAGTCACGTGTGGTGGTTTCTCAGTGCATACAGAAACGATCTCATATAAGCTATAGTCTATGAAACATGCATTGTGTCTAAAGTACACATAGATTTTAAAATACTTTAGTGCAAAAAAGATTCTAAGGATTCTAGCTTTGAGTGGGTGGGAAATATATTTCATAGCCGAAGGCCCACGTTGGTAGTTGCTGACTGATCATGGTGGAGATTGCTGAGGACAAAGCTGATTGTAGAGGTTTCTTAAAATAAGGCGTCAGTGACCTATTGCCTAATTCAGGTTTATGAATGATTTCACCACAACAGACAACGCTACTTCACACATCTCACCCATTATATATGACCATTCACAAACATTGGAATTATATCTGATGCCATTTATTAAATGAGTTTATTCTTTGTTGCCGTTGCAACAATGTCCCCAGCATCTTCCCTAGCAGGAAACAATACTCGAAGATTCCTACCATCTCCCATCATCCATCCATTCTCCTCACCTGTTAATGTCTCATCATAAAATCATCTCCAGGCTTCGCATCCAATTCTGCTTCTCACTGTCCCTACATCTGCAGTTGTCCTTTCAGTGAAGCCTTGAGTTCCCAGAAGTCATCCATGAAGGTTGCAGCCAACGTCATCCAAAATCCTGCTGAAGTTATTGTGAACTCACATCCTTAGGTTGGGGTTATTTTGACCTCTTCCTCACAAACATCCTTAACTGTAGCTAAGACGCTGAAACTTTTTCACAAGGTTTCCATTTTGCACGGGGCCATCAGAGGACTCCATGTCTATAGCAATGAGAGCTTCAGAAATGTTGCTCAAATTGTGACTAAGATTCTTCCTGATCCATGAGCTGCAGGGTGGACGATATGCTCACAAGCACAAAGACAGTCACAATGTATCTCATTGTACACTACCTTCACACATCTTGGTGTGTTGCCAGCGGGCAGTGCTATTTTGTGGGAATTTTCATTTCTGAAAACTAGCTCCACAAGGCGAATTTAAGATATTAGGTTGCCATATTTTAAGCAGATGTGCTGTCACCTAGGGTTTATTTGTCCATTTGTGGAGTATAAGGCTCTCAGATTTTCAGAACAGTAAGAGTACATAGATAAAAGTTTCAATTTTAAGACAACAGCGGTATTACCTCATAGCAAGAGCATCATCTGTGCTTTGGAGGTTTTAAGCCAGGCATTTAGTCCCCCTACCTCTGCCTCACAAAATCCTAGAGAACATCTTCTCATCTAAGGGTTTGGGATTTGTTGTTGCTGTTGTTTTGTTTTGTTGTTGTTGGTTTGGTCTTGTTTTGTTTGTTTGTTTTGTCTAGATGGGAAAGCTGTTGCTACTGTAATGCCTTACATCAGTTAGCTTGGGTGGTCTATACAAGTATTACCTGTTATACACCATTACTTTCTTGAACTTGTGCTTAATGTTTTAGAGACATTGTCTATTCTTAAACACCATGGGCCAACCTTTCCTACCTACAAACTTTCCTTCTGTGGCTTCTTCAACTCTTTAGAGACTTGGAATTGACCTGAAGGTTCCTCTCTGAGAACTAGCTTTTATGGAGCAGAAGGCACCATACGAGCTTCCAAGGGAGGAACACACTACCCAGCTATCATGGCTATGAACTACAACCACCATCATAGCATAATGACCTTAAGGTTACTTGGCAGTAACTATCAGCTCCCACTCAACAAGAAGGAAACCGCTCTGGTACTGGAAATTTAGCTAACTCCTTGGTACTAGTAAAGTCATGGATCTGGAGAAATCTTATCTCTCATTTTACCAAACCACCACGTTTTAACTACATGCTAAATATTTTCCTTATACCCCTGGCTAAGTATAGGCCTTGCCCATAAAAGAGGAAACTTCTCTTTGCATCAGATGAGGACCATTACAGAAAACCACAACAAACCGAATGTAGAGAATAAGAAATCCTGTGGTTCCCAGTCACAACTGATACATCTACAACACAATCTACCTAAGGCACAGGGATCATTGTGGGAGAGGGATTGAAAAGATTGTAAAAGCCAGAGGAACAAGGGGATGGTCTTTAAGATTGTGTCTCCTAGAAATGCCAGAGATGTCATACCCATTACATTTTATTAACATGGCTGCTAAAGCAAGACCTGAATAATGTTGATGCCAATGGACATGCAAACATGGAAGGGAAAAGCTCGTGGAGTACAAATCCTGAGAAAGAATAGCTGGGGAGTGCTGAGAGTGGAGAGATAGTCTGCCACTGGGAAAAGGTCCTGAACTGGTTAGCCAAGTGGTCAGCTCTGTGATTATATACATACAGGCAACAGCATATGGACTGAGAGGGTTGTATTTATGTCTTTAGGAGTGTGTGTGTGTGTGTGTGTGTGTGTGTGCGTGTGTGTGTGTGTGTGTGTGTGTGTCTGTGTGTGTGTCTCTCTGTGTGTAGCACTAACAATAATTAAAGAAAAAAACATGAATTTAAGAGAGGGCGAGGGATGGGTTAGAGGGTAGAAAGGGAAAGGGGAAATTACGTAGTTATAATTTCAAAGACAAAATTTACTATAAAATGCACTCAAACAAGAATATCAACCATATACATGGCTGTGATATTTTAACCAAAAATGAAATTCACTTTAGTTTTTTGTAGGTAATAGCAAGCAAATGACCGTGTTAGACACTGGAATCATTTACTCAAGTTATCTTTTATGTAATCGTGCAGTTACAGCATATGATAAAAGGGTGTGAGAAGGTGGTAGATAGCCTATGTCTGAACACTTAAAATCAAAGCTCCTCAAACAAGCTACAAATGTGTTCACAAATAACAATTCAGAAAAAAAAACTGGGAGAAACCGAACTTTATTATAGACAATTTAACACCAAATGGCATGTCCCCTAGTACACAGCAAGCAGTCATATGGGACATGTTTGTGTCCCATGAGATAAGCCTTAATCCATTTTTACATTCAAGTTAAGACAATTCAGCACCGTTTAAACTTGAAGGCTAACAAAATCTGTGTTCAGAACTTAACCAGGACTTTGGGTAGCTGGGAATAAAATTGAAATCATTGCTTTTTAAAAAACATTGTCTATGTGAATTTAAAAAATGAAACACACATAGAGTGGGTAGTTTTATTACTTAATATACTGTTAGCAAGATTATTCCTAAAATATTTCCTGACTAAGAATTCAGTATTTTCCTAAAATCTGCTAAAGATTGACGCTCAGTGGGGAAGAAATTTTAGTGACCACAGGGAATGAGGTTCACACATGTGTCAGAGGTTAATATTTTAAAGAGCAGCACACTACTGTTACAAAGAATGCCTAAGGAAGAATTCGATGGACATTGTGGTTAAATTACTATATAAAATGTGAAGGAGATTTTTCTGGAACTAGGAAAGCTATACCTTCATCCCACCGGAGATGGATTCTGCGGTCCTCATATCATGATATTACTCAGATGGCAACGAGAAGACTTAATTATGCTGTCTTCCATTTCTTTACGGCCTTCCTTAGTGCAAAGACCGTCTTCTTTTCAATCCTTGATGATCTTTGCATCATTCTCACTTAGTACTCTTAAGAACGCAGTTTGGTTAGACTAGCTTGGGATTTTTATCATTATTCTACACCAATTAAACGAAGAACAGATGCCCAAGGGTCAAAAATAGGAAGTGCTAAATCAGGATGTAAAGCCGATTGGAAGTGTTTTTAAATCGTGGAAAGAAATGTTTACAAATAAACAGCTACTTAAGTGAAAAAGAATCGAACAAAAAAACCCAAATTGCATTTAAAAGGCAGACATTCCATGGATTTGAAAGGTATTTTAATTATTAGAAATACACACCTGTATATAATTAATAACTTTTAACTTAATCTTTGAAAAATGTGGCCAGGACAAATAGTAGTGCTTACATTTTAAATTCTATAGACATACTTTTAGCAGTTAAAAATGAAATAAGATGAGTCTAGTCTTCATACTTACTAAGGTTGGGGGCAGTCGTTTTAGTCTCCAATGTGTAGCAGGTAAGTGCTTGGCTTATACTGTCCCTAACATAATGTTGAGTAAAGAGATAACGGTCTCATTGAAATTATTATCTTATATATCTAAAAGCCATATTACTTTTATAGAGTTAAGAATCTTAGAAATACAAGTTGTTAAATCTATGAATGCCAGTCTGGCTCAGTATTCATACTGACAGTAGTTTCCGTTTTGTTTTTAAAAGCACGTCTATTAAGATATCTCTATCAGAATGATTATAATTTGAAAAGATCGTTCTACAGTATTAAAGCTGAAATGCTAGCTAGGTCAAAGAGGTACATCAAAGAAGCAATCCTATCGGTCAGATACCAGCTCGATCAAAGTTCTGTCTGTATTCGCTTACGGGGAAGTGTGCTCTCAGGCAGATGAGAATTATGTGTACCGTGCTCTCCGCCCCTGGGGACGGCCCATCTCTGACTCCTCCCACTTGCTCTGCAGCAGTGAGTACACAGCATGATGGGTAGAAACTGCTGCTCTTACAACTCTATGACACAGAAGGCAGGATTCCAGCTCATTGAGAAAGGTCTCCCTGACACGTCCTGGCACAGGACACACCTTACTTGAGCTTTTAATGCTGGCAAATGAGAGAAAACGTCAGCATAAGCACCAGGAATTCAAAAGTCTAACTCGATTTCTTTCTGCTCCTTCTGAATTTAAGACTCCAAATCCTACTGCTGCACACAGTTTCACAGTTTGAAGTAAGGTCACAGCGGTCTCATTGTGGTGCACAGTCCCTGTTTTTGCAGAAAGTACCTGCTTCCCTCTTGTTTGCCAACCTCTCAAGTATGCCATGCTATGTGCTTCCCTAATTTGGGCTTCGCTAATTTGGGCTGTATATATATTGACATTCCCCTTAATAACTGAACATTTCAGAAGTGTAGTAGATTGAAAAAGATCTAAAAAGGTTTTCCAGTATTTTTTTTACAGTATTTGAAAGAAGGTTGTGATGTTAGAGATTCATGGTGTAATTGCTGGGTGGGCAGTGACTTAATTCTGGCTAACAGTGAAACACTCGGCAGTTGCATGTTAGCTCTCCATCTATCACACCTGTCATCGGAATGATTTCGCTGTGCTGTGAATCCTCGTAATGGTAATATAAAGATCGTCACATTAGACGTTTCTGCCCTCAGAAAAAATAAGCGTGGGGGGAATGTCAACAATTATCAAACCAGAATCTGGAATTATCTAATTCATTCCAAAACAGAAGTTGACTCAAGTCAGAGTGAGATTAAGCAATTAACAGAAAGAAAAGCATCTAGTCACTCTAAAATGTAAACATAGTTTTATATAGGGATGTAACTATCTGAATATATACTTCACCATCTCTCTGCTGTAGAGCTATATTTCGTGACAACAATAGTTAGGTATTTGACCCTTCCTCAGCACCAAGTGTATCCATTTTTGCCTATACAATAGGAACACCTTTTTAAAAAGCAATCTATGTTGAGGCAAATACAAACCCATCATCATTGTCTCATGGGTCTGCACTTTAGAAAGTAATCAGTTCAAATTGTGGCTCATTCATTAAAATATCCTTTTCTTTTTGCACTATAATTTCAAAAGAAGGCAAGAAATTCAGAATTCTTTGAAAGAGCCCATTATGCACCCACAGAATTGAAACACCATTACTTCATAAAGCAACATGAATAAGTATGTAAAATATGCCAATCTAATGCTGATTTAAACACTCAAAATCCAGTTATGTGATTTGTTGTGAAAGAGTCCAAACAAAACCTTCTTTGTTGTTTTTCCGTTTGCCTTTTAAAATATCTAAGTCCTTCCTACTTAAGCTAATCTACAGTTTTCATAGGTCCAAACACCAGGTACTGCTTCATCCTTTGGGAAGTGAGCTTCTTTCTAATACCTAGGTTAAGAAAACACGATAGGACAGGTTATAAGCAGGATAATATCATGAGGTGAGCACAACAAATAACATTTTACTCAGACCTTGCAAAACTTGATGTAGCGATTTTCCTCTGCCCCAGCAACTACCACCTTGTAAAATCACTATTAGAACATGATTTAATAGTGATCAGAGGGTAGGACTAGGTCAGTAATATGAAGTACATGTCTGATGTCCACAGTCTGAATGTTTAAAAGGCAAAAAAAAATAAGTAAATAATTGAACAATAATAAAATTGAAATGAGAAAACGTCAAGCAGGACTTAATGACCCAGCACCCAAGCAGGCGAGCCCATTCTATGGGACAAGAGTGATACATCTGCCAGGAGGTATAGCCATGACTTCTGCACCATCTTACATTTGTCATTCTCTGTCTGCATACTTCTGGGTACAGAATGACACACTAACGTGCAGAGATAGGAACAGAGACCACAAAGTAGGTGTCGTTTCGTTGAAATGGTGATCAGTGGTCTCCATTATAAGGAAGAATGCATTTGGGTGCAAATCATAAACTGCTAATTTCTACACAACAAGTTCCGTGAGGAGAAAGCTGGGTCATAGCACTGCAGAAGTGGAAAGGGCCCAAGACATCTGGGAACATGGATGTGGGGGCGGGAGGCTACATAATGGAACATGTCAAATTATTGGGTGGGTTTTACATCCCACCAGAATGGTTTCAAATATCTGACTGGCATGAAAAACACCCAGTACTAACGTAACAGTGACATGTCATTAGAGTTAGGGCTTGGGGCAGTGAAAGCCAGTAATGACAGCATGAGGTCACATGCACGTGGTCATCAGACTGTCCACATAGCTTCAGAGGCATTGCACTCCTGCACAAAAAATTTCCGGTTTTCTCATCGCCTTCAGGGAGAAACTCAAGGCTTAGCTTGCTCTTCAGTTGTTCTGTGACTGGACCAGAGCCAACAAACCCAACTGGAAGCTGCCTTTGCAAACACTGCCTGCGGTTCACTCCTCCCTGCAGTTGCCCATGACTCTGAGCCCTACACCCATGCTCTTTCCCAGTCAGAGCTCTCAAGGCCAGACTTGCAGGCTGCTCTAAAAGCACTCTCCAGTCGTGGGCTGAGGAAATCCCTCTTTCTTCTGAATTTGGAGGTGAAAGTCAGAATATAAGAGGCAAGTATGAGTGTCCTCCAGGTGAGGGATTTTCATCCTCTGAGCATTTCTTATTTCTCACAGACAGATTAAGTACGATATTTATCTTATTAAGAATAATTAGCTTTGATTAACTTTATATTTACACCTGATCAGTACTGCTTCTTCAAATCATCTATGAATCTCCTTGTAAAAATACAAAAACCACTTGGCTTGCCGAATAATACTCACGGTGAAATGGTGCAGCCTGAGGCATAGGCGTGATGTCCTGTGTAGCGAATGTCACAGCGTACGACATTGTTACTGTAGTCTGATTCAGGCACCAGGTAGCTGGGGTTCACACTGACCTGAACAAGCAAAATAGCATGGTGTGAAAGAGTTCACACTTAATACATACTGTGTGAAAGAGTTCATACTTAATACATACTGTGTGAAAGAGTTCATACTTAATACATACTGTGTGAAAGAGTTCATACTTAATACATACTGTGTGAAAGAGTTCATACTTAATACATACTGTTATCCCCTCCTATCCCCACATCGCTACAGTGAGTTTACTAGAAGGGACTCAGCTACCTCAAGCAAGAAAAGGAGTTTAAGTAAAGCAGGTAGTTAAACATTCTGGATATATTACAAAAGGAAGCTGTATAAATTCCCCTAAGTGCCTTTAAAAAACCATACCATGGACCATTTAAAAATCATCCTGAAAGGTATTGAATCACTTTCAAGCGCATGGTTATTTAATATTTGAATCCAGAAAACAGCAGTGTATTGAATTGTAGTAGTAAATCACATGTATTCAGAGGCCCTACCTTTAGAATGTAGTTTCCGGGTTGTACATCTGTAATATCAATCCACTGGCAGTCTATGTCTGCTGCATAAGTATCATAACATCCGGGACTCAACCCCTGAAATCAGAAAATAATTTTAAATTATAGGGTGTGGCCAGACTGCCTATATGATATCTGTAAATGAAACCTTGGGTTAGTACTTAGAAGAATTGGACACAAAAACACATCTTAGCCAGTCTTACAATATCTAATTCTTCAGAAAGCTGTCATAACATGAGGTAATGTCCCTATTTCTGAAGTCACCAGTGGAAAATAGTCTTAAGCAACAGATTAGGCCTCCAGCACAATTCAAAAGTAGCAAGCCCACGAGGAAGAAAGGTCTGTCGTGTCCTATCAGTGAGACTCCCTGCAGTGACCTTCCTGTGTTCTGGATGTCTATAGCATGTTGTCTCGTGTAGCTTCATAGACTTCATCCTCTTCTGCTCCAAATTGAAATCATAATACAACCCCTTAAGGGCAGAGTCAAGCTAACATATATTATTAACCAAATCCATTTCAAATACATAAAGCCAGTTCTCACAACTGTATGAGACAGGTGTGTTACTATCTCCATATACAGAGGAGGATCCCAAGGCTAAGATCAATGACTGATGCAGGGGAAACAGCTGGGCACTGACTGAGCTGGTTTTAGGATAAATAAAGAAGGTCAGGGTACCTTTCCTCAACTATCATATTCCCTCTCTCAAATTATCAGTGAGATCTTCGTGGAGTCCAAAGGATGGATATCTGCCCGAACTGGTCAAAACCACATCAGTTCACTTGCTAAGACATTCATACCAGCAAGTCAACGGGAGTCTCACAAGGCTTCCAGGAGAAAAATGCCAAGAACATATGCTCCTTGCTATCACGAGTCTGCAGAAATTTCCTTCTATTGGGGCAATGGGTATCTTCTTATTTCCTCACGAGAACGTTTAACAGTTGCATTTTCATTCCGACAATCCAAAATTGGTTCAACAGTGTACGTGACAATCGTGTGAATTCATCCCTGTTTTTTAAAGCTGTCACTTGAGTTCACTTTGGTGCTTAAGGTCATTCTGGTCAACAAAGATACTAAAAACCATCTCAGTGTGCTTTGGTGATGTGGGTTTGGCTGCAGCTGGATTTGGGAAGAGAGAGATTTTGCTGTCAATAGCACAGGAGAGCATAGCCAGGCCAACTCAAAATTCCTTGAACCACAGGAACAAGAGCCATATTTGCCCGGATTCCTATTACTGCTCTCTCACAGAAATTGTGCACCGGATTAGACATCCATCGAAGACAGGTATAAGTAATGCCACCGTCAACTAATGAAAGTGTTTGGAAAATGCTTACATTAGCCCTGTTGGCCTACACCTAGAGGGCCAATTGCTCAAGCCCTTGAATGTGTCAGCAGCCTAAGTCATACAATCTTAAAAGTACTATTTGTGTGTGTGTGTGCGTGTGTGTGTGTGTGTGTGTGTGTGTGTGTAAATTGCTGGCTGACACTGTTACTTTATGATTCACCAGCTGGCAGAATATGCTCATTTTGAGCTTTGCTTATTTGAACAAATGCCTGAAGTTGCCAAGGCCATTAAGCAAGTAGACATTTCATGTATTTTAAGTCAAATGTGAAAAACATTGAAAATATAACTTCATTCTAGGTTATGTAAATGTGTTGCTTGGTCTCAGCAAAACATACCTATCTGCAGCGTTTGGTCCTTCAGTGTGAGGTAACTATTTTAATTGTGCATATATTTTGCATATAAATTTGTGACCTAAGAACATGCTATTTTATATATAATGTATGCATAAGTTATACCTAATTAGATGCATATATATATATATTTATTTAAGGAGGATGATCCTCATATAACAAAACTAATAAAAGTCAATATTAGGGGACCTATGTCAATGTTTTTTTCTATAAATGAAGTCTGTTCAAAAGACTATTTAAAACATTTACAATGCAAAACCAAGTGAAGAATTTTTAAGGCATGCATGGAGAAGGATAGAAGAGAAAACTATCACATAAAAAAGTGAGATTGCCCACATGAATAAGGGTGCCTCTGCCTCTGTGGCTGACATGTGCACAAGACCCCGGGCAAGTGCTCTAACTCAGAGAGAGATGATCAGCATGTGTCCTTGTAGGAAGAGGGAAAATGCTTGCTCCAGGGTCTCTCGGGGTGATCACAGAATGAGAAAGCAATCTCTTCATGGGTGCGTGCTTAATATATGGGTGTGTTACATTTTTCACTTAAAGCATATGTCGTGCCCCTCCCAACCTATGTTAAATATAACTGTCTCCCTTTCTAACCACTTTGATGAGCTGAGCCAGAGGAAAGAACGGTCACCACATGTAGGTCACCAAAAAGCTTCCGGCCACAATCCTGGAATCCGCTTCCCAAGACGACGGCCCTGATGTCTTTGCGCTCTGGGTAATGTACATTCAGGAACTACTTGCCAAGAGCTGGGCTGGAGTAAAATTACAATGTCCTTTTACAAATTACGGTTTTGGATGTAACTACTGGCATAGCTTTTAACTGACACACATTTTCCAATTCTCAGACATACAATAGCGCTTAACTCAGCACTATTAAAAACAAATCCATTCAAAGGACATCTGATATTAATTACACTGGAGGTTTAAATTAAATATACATGTGTGGAGTAAGAAATGTGTCTCTCTGTTCTTATTTGCATTATTAAAAGTGATGCCATTTAAAGTAATTTAAAAAAAAAAAAAAAGACTGGCTTCAACTCTCTGTTCTAACTTTAGGCACTATTCCATATTAATCTTGAAAATGGATAACAAAGTGGTTATGCAGGTGAGAAAACCAGATGCATAGCGCCAACAGTAACTTGTAGCCAATTGAAAGACACAGAATAAAGGCAGATGTTGTCAGCCATTCCCGTGGATTCGGAAAGCTAACTACTTTTCATTGTGTTAAGTAGCGAGGATCCACATTGACCTCCTGTGATCTCCAGCAGGGGTTCCACTTACAGCTGGAAACACTTTAAAAGCAATCTGCACCACCCAGTCATCTGCCTTTTCGCAGTTACTTTCCACGCTGATAAGGTGAGCTTAAAATGAAACAAATTATTCTAAAAAAGAAGAGCCGGAGGAAAGAAAACAGTCAAGGAGTTGCCGTCATTTTCTCTGGGTGTCTGTGGTACCAGCCTACCTGTGTGTGTGCAGTACAGGCAAATCGTCTGTGGTACCCATAATCACAGGAAGTGTCCTCCAGACAGAAGCTTGCTTTGTGGCCCTCGGCCACTCTCCTCTGTGTGCTGGCATCCAGCAGGTCGTAGTGGCTGAATTCATCCATGCTGTGGTAATGTCTAATGTCCCACACAACAAAGGCACAGCAGTCAGTGGCACGCAGAGAAAACAACGAGGGCACAAAATAACTTCTTGTCTCATAAATTAAATAGTACTGTGCTCACAAATTAAAGCAGGATAAATTTATCTTCTTGTTTTTAATTTTTTTAAGACTTATTTATTTCATGTGTGTGAATGTTTTGTCTACCAGTAGTATGTACTCAGGTTCTGTGCCTGGCGCCAGAGGAAGTCAAAAGAGGGCTTCCAAGCCCTTGGAACTGGAGGTTTGTGAACCGCTATGTGGGTACAGGGAATCGAACCTGGGTCTTCTGCAAGTGCTCTTTGTAGGCCCAAGTGTGTGTGTGTGTGTGTGTGTGTGTGTGTGTGTGTGTGTGTGGTGTGTGTGTGGTGTGTGTGTGTGTGTGTGTGTGTGTGTGTGTGTGTGTGTGTGTGTGTGTGTGTGTGTGTGTGTGTGTGTGTGGTGTGTGTGTGTGTGTGTATGTGTGTGTGTGTATGTGGTGTGTGTGTGTGTGTGTGTGTGGTGTGTGTGTGTGTGGTGTGTGTGTGTGTGGTGGTGTGTATGGGGGGTGTGTGTGTGTGTGGGTGTGTGTATGTGTGTGGGTGGTGTGTGTGTGTGTGTGGTGTGTGTGGGGTGTGTGGTGTGTGTGTGTGTGGTGTGTGTGTGTGTGTGGTGTGTGTGTGTGTGTGTGTGGTGGTGTGTGTGTGTGTGTGGTGTGTGTGTGTGTGTGTGTGTGTGTGTATGTGTGTGTGTGTGTGTGTGTGTTTCCTCTTGAAATTGTGTAGCTCTTGCTGTCCTAGAACTTAACTCTGTAGAGTCTTAAACTCAGAGATCTGCCTGTCTCTGCCACCCAAGTGCTGGAACTAAAGGCAGGTACTATCATGCCTGGCTCCCAAGTTTATCTTCTTAAAGAGCTATTCATGCCACATGCTTTTTAAAGAGCATTGCAAGCTTTTAACTTTACTGTAAAGATATAGTGGTATCTGTTCCTTTATACAGGGTTTACATTTGAACATTAAATGTAGACAATTGATTCTCTGTGCTTGTAACCTGTGCAGTTTCTAGTATATTTCTCTGTCTGCCACTGCTGGTATTGGTGATGTAATGATGATTTCAAGCAAGTACCAAACTCTGGAGGGCTTTCTATGAGATTCAAAAAACTAGAGTTGCAACATTTGTTAAGTCTCTTTGGAAACACCAAGGGGAAGCAACAACATGATCTTCTATTTCTATTGTTTAAGTAGCACAAACTTTTATTTTGAAATAAAATATTTCTATTTTCATATGTAAATTATGTGGCTAAAGTCCACTTTTCTCTATTCCTTAAATAGAAGGCTCTGAGCTCTTATTCTTCTTGTATGAGGGAGGAGCTACAAGGAGAATGGGTTTGAATTTCTGTAAGTGGGAGACCACACATCATGATTTCCTGGCATTGACTACTTGAGCACATTACCTAGGCAAGTGATGGCATAACCACATGTAATTTAAAAATTAAAACCATTACATTTAGAAAGGGTAAGGCAGCCACTCTGGGGCTGATGCGGGCTTTTCAAAAGATAGATGTGAATTGGGTCCTGAAATCTATCTTTCATTGGACATGGTCTATAAATCCTTTAGGTAAAAGATGCCATGCCATGCTTTTATCAAATGCCTTTTAAAGCTAACCAACTGCAGATGATCTTGCCTATAGCAGATACTTTAACATAAAAGTAAATTCTATTGGCAGCCATTCTCTGTCCTTTCAATAATTTTAATGAGCGTGACTTACAGTTTCCAATTGAAAAGACGATGGGATGGAATTTAGTGGTGAATGGGGCTATCTTAGGGTTTAACATTCCTAGCTTCAGGTATGACTAGTCATCTGGAAAATTTAAGAGCATCCCAGAAGTACTGAGATGCCCATCCACTTACTGGTGGCAGCTGTGCCACTCCCAGGAGTAGCGGGGGCGGCTCGGTAAGAAGTCAGACGTCCCTTGGTTTTTCACTCTCTGAGGAAATCGTAGCAGTACCCTGTGGTCATAGTCTCTGACATCCGCCCTATATGCTGAACTGTGAGTTTAGAGAAGAGCCATTAGATCCACTGTACATGGATGCAACACAAAATAGGAAGAACAGCTCGCTGTCACGTGGTCCTGGCATTCCCCTTCCCCAACTAGCCTCTCAAGTCAAGGAGCAGATCCTGAGCTCCAGTCCTGGAAGAATAAACACATCGCGACTATCTGGTGCGTGACTGAATGAAGGATAACAGTAAAAGCCCAGATAGACTGAGACTAAGATTTATCCTAAAAAGATTGTAGAGCAGAGACTCTGCACCTAAAAACTGTAAAATGGCTATAGTAATGACCCATATGTGTCTATTAATTACTTGATGTGTCTATGATATAAAGTAGAGAAATACTCTAAAACAAGACACCTAGCTTTAGGTGGATAACTTTATACTGGACAACTACCAAACTGAGGGTGCTCCTTAGTATCTTTTCGGCATTCACTGGTGTGTATCGTGCCATAAGGAACGCAAAAGAGCTTGAATTTCTCTCCGACGGTAGTAAAAAAGTCAACATGGAAGGTTCGTATAAACACCCCTGTACCGTTACTATATTTTAATAGCTCTGTTAGTGACCCATTTTACTTAGCCTACTACCAGAACCATGCAAACAGCTTGTGCTCCCCCTGCTGGTGGCCAGCCGCAGAATCAGAGAATTCCAAGACCAGAATAGATATTTTATTTTAGGATGGACGGAAAACAAAACTATTGCCTGTGGTCTTATACCAAAACAACCCAGTTAATCACGGCCTGAAAGAAGTGTGGAATGTGCTTTTAACCAATCGAGGTGGGGGGCACCGTGACGAATATACTTCTAGAGCATTAGAGAATAATAAGTGCTTCCTTCAACCTCCCCCCCACAACCCGACCCCCCCCTCCCGACACACACACCGTGTTGTTGAATTTCCGTTTTATATAAAGTTATTGGAGGTAGTTGGCGCTAATGCCTAATAGGTATCTTGGGAAAGACCCTGAGACCCAGTCTCCAGAATAAGGGTTTTCTTCCCCCTCCCCCTATTTGTGACTCTCACTGAGGCGGTACCCATAAAAACATTCCAAATTAACTCGCTCTCCAAGTCAGCATGCCCAGGAGGTCACGTCCCACTTCCCAGCCCTTGTCCCACTTCCTAGTCCTTGTCTGCGCTGAATAGCAGAACAAACTAGGCACCGGAGTGATCCCAGGATCAAAACCTGGAACCCGGCTGTGGAAACACATACCTGGCCAGGCAGTTTTCTTCCGCAGCGCATCTCAGGTTGTACATAGCCATCTTTTGTACGTACGTGGATGCCTGGATGTAGTAGGGATCGGGTACCAGGTCCGGGAGACCTAAGGATAAGACAAGCTGATGACCTCTGACTCCTAGACCCTTTTTGTCACCTTTCGCCCTTCAAGTCTGCAGGGTGGGGCTGAGTATGTGGAAGAGCAGGGAAAATTGGGGCTAGGAAGGAAAGGGAAAAGGAAGCTGTTGGAGCCAGGAGCGCGGTTTCCATCAAATTCCAGCGCTGGCGGGGCAGGATTGGGGGCGGGGGGGTGGTGTTGAGTCTGCGGGACCGGATCCCGCCGCCGCGCCCAGACCGCCACGTCTAGACAGCACTGACCTGTGGCCAGGGTGGCGGGTACCTACCGCGGACCTAGGGGTACTTACCGTACTGGAAGTAACCGGTGCCATATCCAGGTCGATGCCTGCTCCCGGACCGGGGTCTCTCATAGGTGTCATAGTAGTTATAATAGGGGTTGTCGTCGGAGTACTTGTAGGGATTGTAGGGGTCGTCGCCCACCATGCGATCTACGTGGCTGGGTGGCCTCAGATTACTGAGCTGCGGAGGCTGCGGCGACGCAGTCCGGTTCGCTGCGCGCCTTGAGGCTCCATCGCGGGCCCCCGACGGCGAGAAACCAACTTGGAACCAGTGGCGGGCGGCGGGCCGGGGACGACCCGCGGCGACCCCAGATGGGCTTGGAGTCCTCGCACGGGCAGAGGCCGTGCGGTTGTCACGCAGCAGCAGAATGGGCGTGCGTGGCTGTGCCGCAGCGTTGCCGTCGGCTCTCGGGGCAGTGGCGCTGGAGTCGCGGCGTCGCTGAGGCTGGTACTGCGCCCCCAGGCTCAACAGACTGAACACCTGCCCGTTGTTCTCCCATTGGATTGTCTGGCGCCAGGCACCGGGGGCGGCGGGAGGCTCGCGCGGGGCCTGCGGGGCGCAGCGGAGAAGGGGGCAGAACTGCAGCTGTCCCAGAAAGAGCACGGTCCAGGCGAAACGCATGATGCTCCCGGCTCGTCCCTTCTCGGGGAGGGACGTGGCTAGGAGAAAAATGAAGACGGGACTCAGATCCCGCGAAGGAGGGAGACCTCTTCCAGCAGGGAGGAGGAGGGCGAGGCTCGGGGATGGGTCGCAGGGACTGGTGCCAAGGGCGAGCGGCAGACCCTGCCCCCAGCCCAGGAGGCCGTCGGACGTGGCACCGTCCTCCTCTCCCCTTTCCCAGTCCTGGAAGGCGACGGGGAGCGGCGCACGACGGTCCGGGAGAGCGCACAGTGTCTGGAGTAGAAGGAGGAGAGATTTTAAACTTTCTGACAAGTTTGCAGTTACACAAGCCGTTCTGGCCCCGCTGCCCCTCCGCTATTTGTTCGCGTAATGCGATTGGAAACGTGCAAGGCGGACAGCTCCACCACTCTGCCCCTCCCTCCCCTCCCCGCCCCCTCCCCTCCTCCCCAGACACGTTGCACAGGGAGAGTTAAGGGGAAAGAACAAAACGGAACACACATCCTGAGACACACTCGACTTAATCTGGGCCGAACATGCAGGAATTTCAAAAGACTCAGACAGACGAAGGCAGCCAGGCCATGGGCCCAAGCCAAAATATGCATGAAGAAAAATGCTATTAGGTCACCAGCCCTGGAGAGGCGGGAAGCAGGAGGTGGGGAGAGCGATGGGGGCCAAAATGTGTGCGTTGGGATGGGGGAGGTTGTGACTAACGCTTATCCATAAAGGAGTTAACCAGACAAATTTCCCAATGCACACTCACCCCACTTTTATGGGAAGCGCCCTCAGCGAATAAACCCCAGGATATCAAATTTTGTTTTTCTGGCTGTAGGTAATATGAGAAATGGGTTACAAATCTGTTTCCTACAGTGAATATTTTAATAACCAAAGTGAAAATTTACAGGGAACAAAGCTTGCTACGTTGAAAAAGTGAGTAAAGCCGACTCCCCTCCCCCCTTTATTTTGTCTTAAAAGAATCAGTCCAATTTGCACTTTAAGTGACAAGAATTCTTTCATTCCTACTGTGTACCAGAGAGCTAGCAGGGCAAGGCAGTGCTTAGAGGCCCCTTCAAGTAGATTTTTTAAATCTGACTTCTTGCTTTCTCTTGTGTCTAATAAGGAGGTTTGACTTCACATTTTAAAATCAAATTACCGATGTTAAATATTGAAATTCAATAAAGCATCCAGCCGCTTTTAATTCATCTTCCAATCTAAACAGAGGTGTTGCAAGAGGAAAAAGCCTTTGAATTCAGGGTTTAGCACAAAGAAGGCAGTGGGTGTGGCCAGGAGGCTGAGTAGGAGGGTAATCTGCAACTGCCATGCTTACTAGAGCAGCTGTTCACATCCTACTCAGGGTCTGGGAGGTTCTGGACTGAATTCAAAGGAAAAAAAATGCTACCAAGTGGTCTGATTAGACTCCTAGGCAACGCCAGATTTTAGTATCCATTTTTTTTTTTTTTGGTTCCATCATTGAGCTGTGGTCTAGACACACTTAATACTCACCTCTGGGACTGTCTTTCCATAAATGATCATCCCATGAGGTGGGGAGGTGGACATCTGTTGGTTTGACTGCCTCCCACCCATATCCCATATCCATTTCCCTTTTCTTTCTCTTTTTATATTTTTTAAAATTCTGCCTGGACCGCTTCGGACCCCTAGTAGTATGATTGGACTGAAAGGGCATTTGTGGGATTTCTTCACTTCAAGAACTGGTCGTGAGACCTGGGTTTGCCCTAATTAAACTGTCTTCCTAGGATCTGAATGTTAAGGTGGTCACAGGGCCAAAACTATTCCTCCTCCCACTGCTAGAAAAAGAGACAAGTCTTGGGTCTTTAGCTTTTCTTCCAGACTTTTCTAGTGCATTCTTTTGTGGATTAACATTGTCAGCTTCTGTCTTCTGCCACTGAAGAATCCTGCTGGACGCTGAGGAGGCTGGGGCTGCTTCTCTCAGCGAGTTAAATCACATGACAGCGAGTCCAGGGCAAGGAGCCTGGCTTTGGACTCAAGTTAGATGGAGCCCACACAGGACCCCATACCTTCCTTGATAACAGAGTTTTGCCCACATGTGGCAAATCTACTGCTTATATGATGAAGATAAATTTTAAGAACAAATTCCCTCATGCAAGTCAACAGTGAATTCTTTTCTGAACAAAGCTATGTCTAAGATAACGCTAGTTGTCATTTTACTGGATATCTTCAAGGCTTACAATTAACTACTGGATTTCTCTAGACCAGGTAAGGGAGCTAGAGTTTTAAAAAAAGAAGAAAAGCAAATGTATATAATTTGGATAGACAAAAGAAATATAAGGAGAAATGGGAAGAGACTAATTATAATTATCTCTCATCTGAAATAGGCCCTACATCTGCCCATGACAGTTTCTCTCCAGAAGGGAATAGCTGGGGTGGTTATTACTTGACCACATGTTTCTGGGGAAAGACTTCTTCTATGGAGGTCAATTTAGAGCATAAGCACAAAGGTGCTCCTATGGGGAGGGTAGAAAGTTTGTCCTGAATCTCAGCTAAGTTACCTTTGTTTCCAGTTCTGGTATTTGGGGAGTGAAGAAAAAAACGGAGGTGGGGAGGTGAGGGGAACAGAGAGAGCAGTAAGGGGAGGGGGAGGTGTTTCTTTGTATGTGTGTATTTTATTTTTTTGGCTCTCAGTTCTTGGCAAGATTTAACAATTAACCCAAATGAATGGTCTTCAAAGTATTTTTCCAAGTTTCAACATTTTCTGTTTTTCTTGACTATCCAGTGTATCCTATTTTCAATCCATTCACTGCAAGTTTTCATTATGACCATTAATATTGAAGAAATAGTTCCTTGAGCTTGGCTTTAAAATATTGGTCAACTTTTTGTGTCTCTACAAGGCGACGCCTACAGAAAACAATTTTCCCTTTTTAAGTATTTTCCATCAGTGAAATCCCATTGAACATTTATTTATTTACAGTATCTCATGAACACATACACTTTACAGGGTACTATACAAGTGAGCTGTACACATGATCCTCTGTAGTAGATGAGACTGGTCATTTTCTCCCAGTTTGCTTCAAAAGATTTAAAACTGTTTCATGAAAGCAGAAATAACTAGTCAGAGCAGTAACAATGTCTTTTGTTTATTTTCTTTATTAAACACACACGTGCTCACATATACATACGACTCCAACCCATTGGCACATACTCTAAATGCCACAAGAGAAGAGAAAATAGTTCATTTTGTCCCTCTTTCATTTCCTCCAAAGTCTCTTGCTTAAGACTTAGCTAGCTGGGAGAAAAAGAAAGAAAGGAAACATGTGGCCACCACATTGAGGACAATAGAAAGTGTTTGTGACCCTGGGGTGAGATCATGTAGCTACACATTGTGTTCTTTTCTCAGCGACAAAACTTCTGTTTTCAAAATTAGACAAACCAGTCTCATCCCATTCACCAGTAAAGTTAATACAAATAATACTAGTAGCGATTACAACGATGATAATAACTGTAGCTGTATCAAGACACCCCAGCTCTTTAACTATGATAAGATACACAGCTGATCCCCACCTGAGACCAGCTTTCTGTGGACAGATCTATGGTCTATGTCATAAAAGAGGGAATCACCCAAATTCTTTTTGATTTTTGAAAGCAAGTTCTATTTTCTACTAAGAAATAAAAATTAGCCCTGCCCCGCTTCACCTAAGTTCTCTCGCAAGTTGCCTGTACTTTCCATGCTGGTTCTCTGAGAAGCACCATCGTGGTCAGCAAGAACACATACCTGGTAAAGGAGGGAGCTAAGAAGGAAGTGCTTGGTCCATTTTCTAGAGATTGGTACGATATGAAACCCCTGGCCATGTCCGATATTGGACACATTGGGGAAACACTAGGCACAAGGATTCAAGGAACCAAAATGGCATCTGATGGCCTCAAGGGTCATTTTTTTGAGGTAAGCTTTGCTGATCTACAGAATAAGAAAGGTGCATTTTAGAAAATTCAAGCTAGTTACTAAAGATGTGCAGGGCAAACACCGCCTGGCTAACTTCCATGGCATGGATCATACCCAGGACAAAATGTGTCCCATGGTCAAAAAGCAGTTGACCAGACTATGATTAGAGCTCATGCTGGTGTCGAGACAACTGATGGTTCTTCGCTCTGTCCATTCTGGCTTGGCTTTACTAAAACAAATGCAGCAACCGGATATGTAAGGGGTCCTGTGTGCAGCACCAGCAGGTCACTCAGACCTGGAAGAAGATGAGATCATGACTCGAGACTGCAAATGGCTTGAAGGAAGTGGTGAATAAAATGGTCACAGAAAGCAATGGGAAAGACAGAGAAAACACTCCTGTCCATTTATTCTCTCCATGATGTCTTCATTAGAAAGGTAAAAATGCTGAAAAACTCCACATTTGAGCTGAGAGAACTCAAGGAGAGCCATGCTGAAGGGGGTAGTTCTGGGGAAACTATTGATGGTGACGGTGACAGTGATGGTGACGGTGACAGTGACGGTGACGGTGAGGCAGCTGCAGAAGTTGAATGAGCTGATGGATTCGAACCTGGGTCCAAGAATCTGTTTAGAATCCAGACTTTAATTAGACACAAATAAAAAGTCCTACTGTGAAAAAGAAAGAAAAGTTAAAAGGGCTGTGTCTCCAGAATTTACTACGCAACTTTATATTCACAGGATATGGAATTATTCAGAAAGGTACAGCTGCAGAGCAGGACCTCTGAGTTACCAGAAACAGAGCGATAACTCCATAATCAAGGGAACAGAATGTGAGCTTCACTGCCTTTGTCTGGGGGCTGGAGAGATGGTTCAGAAGTTTAGTACACATCCCATTACTCTAAAGAACCCAAATTAGTTTTCCTGCACCAATCAGGCTGTCACAAGCACCTGCAATTCCAACTCCAGGGAATCTGGCTCTCTCTTCTGCCCTCTGGGTACAACTGCATGCACACACACACACACACACACACACACACACACACACACAGAGAGAGAGAGAGAGAGAGAGAGAGAGAGAGAGAGAGAGAGAGAGAGAGAGATTGAAAAGAAAAGAGATTGAAAATTCAGCCTGAGGAAGCACATAGGAGCCTTGTCTTTCAGTGAAGTTGATGGTTTGTGTGACGTTTGCCACCCTGTGGTTTTAACACCTCGGAGGAATCAAAGCAAATGAGGTGGAGAGTTTAAGTGTCAAAGAGAACATAAGGAAAAGAAGTAAATAGGGCAGGTAACGTTAGAAGAAGGACTGAGACCTGAATGGAGTTATTGAATACACTCTTTGAGATAACCATAAAAAGTAACAGAGTGAGCTACAGAACCAAGCTTTCCAGTGGGAGCAGAGGGAGGCGGGCTGGCGGACGTGAAAGCTGACAGAAAGTTACCCTCCTTTCTCGGCATCCTAGTTTTTTGCCACATGCCACTTCCAGGTATTCACCCAAACATAAAAAGTAGACAGTTGGTACACATTTGTCTGTGTGTCAAGACTGAACTAAAAAAGAAAATAAGTAAACAAACTGCCTCAAAATAGCCCAGAAATAATGAATTTTAAGTCTGGCTGGCTGGGTTACCTATCCCCTCGGGCCTCCTTTTTTCTTTCTTTTTTTCTTAAGTGGAATTTAAGTCCGGGGAATAGAGAAGTATTGTATCCTCCCGTCTCTAATGGTGATTGATCCATATGTGATGAGGTAAAGAATGTTAGTCAGCGAAATGGAAAACAGAAAGGGAGACCTCATGGGAGAAGAACGGATCTTTGAAACATAGTGAGTCAGGCGAAGTGATTTGTTTATATTGACCACAAAAAGAGCCGGCCAGTTGGCAAAACCACTCCTAAGTGAAGTCCAAGTAATTTGATTGGGCCGGGTGACAGTCCAGTGACAGAAAAAGGGCAATTGTAGGTGCCATGGCCCGTGTCAGGGCTTCAGTAGGTGAGGGTGCACAGCGAGGTCTGCATCCTGGCTGCATGGCCTCTCCACTCCCCCCACCCCTCCACCCCGCCCATTACCCTAACAGCCACTTATTCACACAGTATATGCCTTCTGCTATGCAGGAATGTGCACCAGGAAGACCTATGCTCATGCCGGGAACTTCTACATCAACGGTCTTCCCGCAGGCAACTCTTCTTTAAACTGATTTGTGTGCACAGTTCCCCCTTGCAGCCCAAGAGGAACATGATGACAAGTGATTGTCATGGGAGTTTCATGGAACTGGTTCTACACAATGGTGTTATAAGTACATCTAAAGGGGTCTGTGTGTCAGGGATGGAGGCAGAGAAGGAAGATTTTATGTGGCCTTGAAAGAGAACACCTTTAATGAAAGTGTAAGCACAGTCTCGCTAGTGGTAATTTAAGTTACTACGTTCTTTTATTATTGCATGTTTTACTTTCTTATTTTCTAAAAGGCCATCAGCTTAGTTGTTTCCTATTCGTGCTTGAGAGAAACCGTGAAGCCTTCTTAGTTTCAGGTTGAACTCGGGACCTTGCGCATGCGCATTCTGAGCCAAACCTGTAAATAAAGACCTTCCAAAGAAGAATTAGCACTGTAACTGGATTACAGCAAGCACGGGTTTCTTTACCCTCTACCTACTTTTTTCTTTTACATTTCAGTTGTCTTCATGAATTATGGTTATCACTTCTAGAAAGTTCAGGGACAAACAAAACACAAGGCAGAGCTGAAGATCGAGGTCACTGTCCTAGGCTAGTTATGGGCTTAAGACATACCACGTAAACCTGGTTTTCCAATGTTTTCTATGTTCTTCTGGAGATCGTTAAGAGTATAAGGGCCAATAACAATGGGATATTAGGAAATTATTGAATATATTGATTATAAATTGATATTGAGTGACATTTTAATTTATACATAGTCAATGATCTGTGGCTAAGGAATCACTGATGTTTGAATAATTGAGCTGATGACCTTTTAGTACAGGAAATAATCATTAAACAGGCAATAATAAGAGAAGTTGGCAACTGAATCTTCCACTTATGAGACTGTCCTTAGGCTTTCATTAATAATAATGATGTCCAGCTCTTGTTGCTTCTTACATTGGCGGCGCATGCGCTGCTCTTTAATGCACTGCCCCATTATATCCTCACAGCAATCTTGTGACGCGGTTATTTACATTTTATGGATAAGAAACCAAGGCTTTACTCAGATTAAGCAATGTGCTCACTAAATATTGGCATAACTGACTTTTGAACGCAGATCTATGCTGTCATAAACCACAATGTTAAGTCCTACTGTGGAGTGTAGAGAGAAGAGAGGCAATCGCTTCTCTCAGTTCATTTCCTTTTGTTTAATTGTTGGAAGAAATACGCTGAGTGATTCCCTGAAGTCTACATGGCCAGGGGATTGGGGCCAGGCCGGTTAAATTACAAGACTGGCAGTGATTATCATCCCGTGCCTATGGCTTTGGGATCTGATAGGCAAATTGGCTGAAAAGAGACTTTGAGTAGAGAGAAGATGCATACAGGAGACACACAGTCCCCGCGATGCGTAACAGCAAATCCTTGAACAAATTACTTAACTATTCTGAGTCTTGAATTTCTCCACAGAAAATAAAGATCATAAGACCAATCTTGAAGGGCTCCGTGACTAGCATGCAATGTTTATAAGTGCGTGACAGAGCACTTAACTAGGCGCCGAGTAGAGGGTAATTGCCAGCACTGCTTGGCGTTTAAATGGTAGAATTTAAATGGAGACAAAGATTCTTTGTCCGTAGACAATCATGTTGAAAGTTGTTTTCTATAAACAGGAGGAAGGGAGCCATTATTTGTTTTTTTCCAAATATTTTTATTCTTTGACAATTTTATACACACATATTTTGAATTTTGGTAATTTTTAACTTTCCTCATCACTCTCCCTTATTTTCCTCTTTCTCATGCTTAAACCATTCTTTTTCCAAACAAACTCAAGGTCCCTTCTGCTACTCTGATGATGATGACGATGACGACGATGACGATGACAATGACAATGAGGACAGTATGTGTGTGTGTGTGTGTGTGTGTGTGTGTGTGTGTGTGTCTCCATGTCCCATTGAGTTTAATTACAGTTGTTTATATAAGCATGAGTGGGTTTATCTACTTATCATTGGCTACACATTAAAGAAAAGTGAACCCCTCTCCCCGGCACCGGTTTTCTGATCACAGATCCTCAGTGAGGGCTGAGGCCCTGTGAGCTCGTTCCTCATGGATGATGAAATAGTCATAGGCCCAGTGCTGTGAAGGCCTTGTGTAGCTAACCACAGCTGAAGGGAGCTCAGGAATGCAATGGCCACGGCATGTCCAGAAGATGGTGCTTCACACCTTTCTCCTCAACCTCAGGCTCATACACCCTTCTGCCTCTTCTTCTGTGCCTTCTCTGAGACTTCGGGGTGATAAATGGGTGCCCTGTTTATGGACAAGTGCTCCTCTGTCACTTATTCTTATCACGGTGACCACTTGTGACTCTGCATTAACCTCCACCCACTACAAAACAACGTTTTCTGGAGGCAGTCGAGAGCGGTCTAGTTTTGAATCTGGCAAGAAGATGAAGACACAAATCATCGTTTTTAATCTGTGATGCATGTAAAACAAGACGCACAAATTTCAAGCATATGGCTTGATGAATTTTACCAAATGTATGTCAGTGTATCTGACGCTACAAGCAAGCCGTTGAACAGTCAGTCCCATAGACTCCCCCTGAGCTCACATGGTTCCAACGCACTAAACCCCAGTTTCAATTTTTTTCAACCCATATTAATTTCGTGTACTCAGGAAGTTTTCATAAGTGGAAATCCTGCAGAAAATCCCTTTTGTGCGTGCTCTTTTGTGCAGGAGTATGTTTGTGAAATTCACTCTTCCTGACGCTCTGTCTGCAGCTCACGCGTTCTCTTCACAGCAGTTCATACTATGAGCATGTTGTCATTTATAGTTCTCACACTATGTTTATGGATTAAGCTGCTAAGAGCACTCACCGGCAAATTATTCAGTGCATGGACCTTCATGTCATTCGGGGTAAACATTTAGAGATAGAATTGCCCCATCTTTAGAACATTTATACATTTAAGGTTGTGAGGACCTGTGGAATGTTTTAAATGCTATTTATTTTTAATTCTTCATTTGTAGCACTCAGAATTCAGTTGCATTCCTTGTATTGCCTTTATATAATTTTCACATTTATTTCATTATTTTGTGAATGTGTGTTGGGGATGTACACTGTGTATGTGGAGGTCAGAGGTCAGTTTCCAGAACTTGGTTCTTGCCTACCATGTGGGTTCATCAGGCTCCTTGGTAAATGTTTTTATTGCTAAGCCACCTTTCAGTTCCTCTTATTGTCATTTAATCTGAATTTCCTCGATGATTTTGAGTACTCTCAGTGTGCTGTTTTATATGTGCTAATGTTTGTAGAGTATCTATACAAACTTACTTTCTATCAACCACATCACACAGATTTTCTTTCTCCATGTTCATTGGCTATAGAAAGGCTTTAAAAGTATAGTTTAGCCAAACTCTACAAGACTCAAGAGATATGCATTGTGAGTACTAATAACATCTGTGATATTACTATTTCCTTCTTTAAGTCATATCTTTTTAAAAAATAGGTGCTTATAATTTTTGGTTAGATTGAATTTATTTTACTTTATTTTGTGACTACTGTTTTTTTAAAATTCTAAGACATTTTATTCCAGGGCAAGGTCACAAAGATTGTTGTTCATGTTTTTGTCTGAGAGTCCTCAAATATAATTTTATGTTTCGGTTTATAATCCTTTCAAAATATTTTTCTATATAAGAGTTAAGGTTTATGTTTCCTTATACAAACACACAGTTGAGCCAGTACTATTTACTGTGAAGATTGCTCTTTTTCTAGACACATTTTGTCAAAAATCAACATACCTATTCTAGTTTCATCCTGTTGCTGCGATAAAACACTGAGCAAAAACTGTTTAAGAATCAAAAATGGCTCATTTGGCTTGTAATTGCAGGTCCAACAAACATGGAGAACAATAAAGTCAACCAGATAGTGCCTTATGTGTGTAGAGAAATTTCTGGTTCCTGTACTGTATTTACAAATGTGTTTATATAGTCTTACACACAAACCATACTGTCCTGATTATTGTATCTCACTGTGAGTATTGAAATCATGTAGTGGAAATACATTATTTCCAGTATTGTTCTGTTTTAGGTCTTGTGTATTTGCGTGTGCTTGAGCATGTACACACACACACACACACACACACACACACACACAATTAGAAAGAATCTGACAATTTCTATTTTAAACAGCAACTAAAATTCTGATTGAGACTGACTTGAATCTATGGAAAAATGTGGAAAATTTGCATTTAAGCAATATAAAAATGTCAATCCAAGAGTATGGCATATTATTTGGTCTACTTGTGTCTTCTCGAACTTCTCAATCAGTTTTTTGAGTACCCAGAATAAAATGCTTCCATTTTTCATACTAATATCATTCCCGACTGCTTTCAATGTATAGAAGCTATTGACTTACTCTTCTGTTGCTGTGAGATACACACACACACACACACACACACACACACACACACACATATATATGTCTGAAAACAACTTGAGAAGCAAAGAATTTACTTGCTGTTCACATTCACATCAAATCCATCACTGAGAAAAGCTAATGCAGGAACTCAAAGCAGTAGTCTGGAGGCAGTAACTGAAGCAGGAGTCATGGAGGAATGCTGCTTACTGGTTTTCTCTCCATGAATCCCCTCCCATGAATCCCAGAGGTAGCACTGCCCATACAACAAGCATTAATTAAGAAAATGCCCAGAGTTGTCTATAGGTCAATCTGATAGAGACATTTACTCAACAGAGGCTCCCTGTTCTCAGATAACTCTAACTTAGACCATGCTGACTAAAGTTTAACCATTACATTTGGCACCTTGTCAATTTGCCATATGAATATATCACTATTAAACCATAACATTTGCTTTTTTGTTTATTTCCAAAAATTTCATGATATATTATAACATAAAGCACAGTGTCACAATCAGAAAAAGAAAAGAAAAGAAAAGAAAAGAAAAAGAAAAGAAAAAGAAAAGAAAAGAAAAGAAGGGAAAGAAACTCAGTACCAATTTCTTGGACTCACTCATGATCTTCTGGGTTCCAGTTGACTTAGGCAGTTGAACAGAGCATTTCTCTGACTCTGTCATCTGCAACACACACACATACACACACACACACACACACACACATACACACACACCCACACCCACACACACTCACACACACACACACACACAGAACTTGTCTTATAGGTTCAGGCCAGCTCTATTCCATACCCACTCTGTCCTTGATGAATGCCTTATGGTCCCAGTGTCTCCATTATGCTGGGGTCTCTACTGCGAGAAAGGCTGCCCATTTACCACTAGCCTCTCCTAGCCTCTTATAGTGTTCAGCATCAGCTGCCCTCCATGAGCCTTCAATAGTGAAGCTTTTACTTTACTAGCCTGGGCTACACAGTGAATTCTAATCCAGCCATACAATAAGACTCTGTCTTTTCTTTTTAAAGACAATCTAGAAGTACTTTACTGCCTTTAGGGTAGAGTTTTAAAATCCAGATGTTAATCTCATGGACTCTGGCTTTGCCTACATTTTAAGGCCCCGACATTGTCACTCTATCTTTCTACAACGGTAACTCCTGTGTGCTGAGGACCCTTATTTTGCTGTTACATTTGCATAAACCCTTCTTTTATTTTTCCAGCCAACTTTGTCTCAGTCCTTAATACTCAGTTTCAGTGTCATTTCTTCCTGAAAAAAGCTTAACTCCAAGAGATTTTCACTTCTGCAAGTGTACATTACTTTGCAAAGCTGGTGGCCCTATTTGCAATCATGTGTTCAATATCTTAATTTCCCAGTGAAAGTGTGATTTCTATGACAATTCAAACCTTATTAATATTCACCAGGCTATTTATTTTCATCTGTCAGAAATATCCCTTTGCATATTATCTGTGTAGCAGGTATAATAACTGTTCTGTATACATATTTGTAAACACTAATCATAAAGCCTTTCTTCTGGCCAAGCATGGTTTCAATGAACATGTATTACACTCTCTGAATTAGTGCTAAGCCCCTTCAGCTGTCTCCCATAGAAATTTAAGCATTTAATCACTTGGGAGTGAAAAAAACATCATTTAACCAGAATAGCAGAGTGCCTACTCCAGAGAGGTCTCAGGCTCAAGCAAATTGAACCTCAATCTCATTAACATGTTGAGGTCTTGGCAGTGGTAAATGGGGAATCTCTTCCAATGTTGGATGACATTGATTTGGCTTGAGTGCCCTCACACTTACATATACTGAAAAATACATGTTTCTTAATGAGAAACAAGGCAAATACAATATTATTATAGAAAAATTTTATGGTAAATAGATCAAAGGCACAACTTGAAGCTGAAAAGTCCATTTCAATTTCATTTGTGAATTAAACAACTCTTTATAAGGTTTTCCCATATTTGTAGTACCCTGGTTATTGAATGGACTATATTAGAAAAGAGTTTAGGAATGCCAGCATTGATCATTCAGTAAACTGTGAATTAAAGGAGATAATCTGTAGTGACGTAATATTAAAGTATTAAAATGTAAGATCTCCTAGACAGAGGCATTTGTGAGCATTGAGAAAAGGCTCTTAATCATTCTGAGGTTCATTGTGCAAGGTAGTATGGCCATGCTAAGAACAGCAGCAGCTGCAGTCCACATGGTGACATTTTCATATGTAAGATGCTGACTGATTATTTATTGATGGTTCAAGCAAACTCCAAAGAAAATCCACATGTTACTGCCTCAGACTGTGTTTACTTTGACAATTGTCTCCTCAATTGAATAAGCATCTTTTCCCAATGTGTGCTCATTAAAGCATTTCACAGAAAAAATGAAAGAAACCCCAATAAGTGCCTGTCAAAACAAAAAAGTAAACGGAAAGTCAATTACTGAGGCTAAAACGATGACTCTGCCCTTGCAGAGGACCTGGGTCGATTTCCATCACCTACATGGTGGCTCACAACCATTAATAACTCCAGTCCTAGGGAATCTGATGCTGTCTTCTGACTTCCATGGGCACCAGGCATGTGCATGGCGCACAAACATGCATACAGGCAAAACATCCCTGCAAACTAACTAAATAAATCAAAAGATAATTCATGTATTTTTGCTATCACTCTGTATCAAAGAAGTTAGTAAAGAAAAGACTGACACAATATACTCTTTTCCTTATTAGTACTCGATATTGTCCAAGTTGACATTACCAAGTTGATGATTAGAAGAAATAATAAAGTCCGGAGATACTAAGGAATTGTCAAATAAAATATTACTTTGACTAGAGAGATCGCTCCATAGCTAAGAGAATCAGTTGCTCTTCCAGAAGACACAGGTTCAATTCCCAGCGTTTGCATGCTAACTAACAACTTTCTCTTAACTCCAGTTCCAGGAGATCCAACCACCTCTCTGGCCTCTTCTGGTAATGCATGCATATGGTGCCCAGGCACATATGCAGTCAAAACACCTATCCACAACAAAGTTTTCTTTAAAAAATCTCTAAAAAATAAGTTAATATATGTTATTTATTTATTATACAAAAGATATGCAGGTTATAACACTATAACAAAATGGAACTGTCTTCCAAACATTAAATGTTTATTTCACATTAACTGTAAGTTGATTTCCAAAGGTCATGCCTAGACATAGTTTAAATTCTTGCTGTGTGCTAAGTATGGGCTCACTATTTTGACATTATTCTCAGAGAGCTCATAATTTCTGTTAATAAATTACCTGTGGGATGATTTTTTATAATTAATGTCCCATTTGTCTCACCTTAAAGTTATGTTTGAGTTACATGTTAAGGACTACTATTTGAAATTCGGGAGTCAAAAGCTTTATAATAACTAGAACTAAATTTCATGCCTTCAAGATTAACCCCACAGTAGTTTTAAAGGGAACAGGACCTCAACACAAAAGGCAGTGATTTGGGGAACAATATTCAAAGCCAATGAAGTATTACAGAGACAGACTAAGGTGATTTTGAGAATAGAATGCCTACCATGAAGACTCATGCTTATACAACATGATGTGAGGATGACCACCAAAGAATTATGAAAATGCTACTGATGATGTTGGGTGGCGGGCGAGCTTGATTTTTAGCCTGCTAACAAGGCTGCCGTTTCTCTGATATTTTTTCACAGCCGACAGTCAGAACTCCCGAAAGAAGGAACAGTGCACTGCATATTCTCTCAGCGAAGTATTTTATTCCTCATTGAAAAGCTAAATAGCTTCAGAACATAGCTCTCACTGGGAGACTTGAAATCAAACCAGTTTTGGATTTTTCTGACTCAGGCTCCTTGCCACTAGGAGATAAATTTGTGGTAGGTGCCTCATGAGGAGCCCAAGAAATGCTATTCTAGGTGTGGTTAGTGAGTGACTTGCAGACAGAAAAATGTTCTTGTAAGTCTAGTGGAATGAAAGACACAAAAAATGCTTTCCGTTCTGGGGTAGAGTTCCGTAGTCCATTAGAAAGAGCATGTGGCAGGATGAAGCCTCCCTGGGACTCCCTTGTCTGGTTTCTTACAGTGAGTAGGAGAAACCCTACTTAGTAATTCTACAGCAAAACCACCAAAGTGAATCATCCTGTAGGGGGCAACAAAGTGTGACTCAGGCTCAGAACTGCAGGAATCAGGGAGGGACTGACCCTGAAGTCTGGAACAGTCTGAAACACACACACACACACACACACACACACACACACACACACACAGAGTAGGCAAGCTTCCATTGTATTATTGTCCTCAAGAATATCTAATGTTCTATAGTAATGATAAGTAAGGAGGCAAACCTTGAGGAACAAGTAGTGAGGCCAACCATAGTTAAACCCTTTGTAGTGGAATTTTCTTCCCTTTCCAAGGGCTTACGTTAAATACAATCCCACATTGAACTCCAGTAGCATCCTTTAGTGTTCAATCCCCTGCATTTGCCATACCTGGCATGGGTAGGTAATCTTTGTGAGCTACCAATGAGTCCCTCAAACTTTAGAACTTTGAAC